>NC_090324.1:180450617-180690454 GCF_040869045.1 Eurosta solidaginis
AGAAAAACCAACGGCAAACGTTGTAAACTCTGTCCAAGTAGTAGATCATACTGAGGCACTAGATACTATCAAAATCATGCTTCTAATAATCTGCGTAGTCAATTGCATCAGTTTGTTTCTGAAACTCTTCTGAACCCATAATAAATTCCTAAAAAAGCGAATACCAGCCGCGCAGACGGTTTAGATAAGGTTTACCTAATTTTAACTACCATCCCCAATGGGCAAATGGGAAGATATCGTTAAACTACTTATAGAAGAAAAACCGATAGGAGAAAAATCTTACAAATGTATTAATAAAAATACAAAAGTAAAGGCAGAAACAGTAGTAAAGCATCTTAAAATAATAGTTGAAGTATTTAACAAAATAGGAAAAACACTTAAACATTTGAATGGTCAACTAGACGGCAATCGAAAGGACCAAGCATATCAAATTTTTTCCAGCCTTAGAGACAAATTGGTGTCCTCACTGACAAGATATGATATAGAATTCAAAGTACCAACGAGTTTCAAGAAGGAAATAGAAATAGACTTTAGCACATTCCTTCTGGAGTCAGCCTCCGATTTAGAATAGGAACCAGAAATAGAACAAAAAGTAGAAGACGAAAAACAGGAAATTTTAACAGAGACATCAAACTCACAAATTGAAATCAACAAAATGTCGCAAACAATAGTCGAATTTTTAAAAACTGCTTCATCAGTTTTGCCAGAATTCGATGGTAAAGCCTGAATAGCTTGAATAGCTTTCTGGATGCTTTAGATATCTTAAAACAAATTAAGGATACCCATGAAGCTATAGCGGCTTCAATGATAAAAACCAAGCAGAAAGGAACAG
Source organism: Eurosta solidaginis (assembly GCF_040869045.1). NCBI lineage: Eukaryota > Metazoa > Arthropoda > Insecta > Diptera > Tephritidae > Eurosta > Eurosta solidaginis. The sequence goes on from NC_090324.1 coordinate 180,451,450, forward strand.
CCAGAAACCTAATAAACACTTAAAGCACAATCGAAGCAATAAGACAAAAATTAAAAACAGCAATTAAAGGTGAATCAGTTGAAGTTTGGACAGCAAAACTCCTGAATATCCAACAGCGCAGTAAAACTGAAAATGAATACACTGCTAAAATTGAAAAGCTCACAAAATTTTTTCTGATGACTGCATCGCAGCTTTTCAGTCTGGGTGTCAGGTTGACGCAGTATATACGGACTTTTCTAAAGCTTTTGATCGGGTTTCTCATGTAGTCCTGGTTAAGAAGCTGGCCTGTATGGGTCTCCACTCAGTGTTTCTAAAATGGATTGAATCATACCTACAGTTGTAGGGTTGTTGTAGACAATGTGAGGTCTGCGCCTTTGGTTGCCTGTTCTGGTGTCCCACAAGGAAGCATCATAGTACCACTTTTCTTCATATTGTTCATTAATGACATTCGCTCTTGCTTCTCTGCAGTTAGGTTTCTACTATATGCGATGATTTAAAAATCTATTCACTTATTCACAGTCAGCATGACTCTGAATTGATGCAATTAGATTTGGATAATTTAAGTACATGGTGTAGTAGCAATCGGTTAACTCTTAACTTAAAAAAATGTTTTCATATAACAATTGTTTTTGTTTTTATCGGCCTATTGATAAATGATTCAAGGTTCGATTCGAGCTCAAGGCCAGAACAATAATTTTTTTTCTAATGATAATTATTGTTATTTTTTTAATTTTTCTAAATTTGAAAAATGTTATTTTGTTTTTGGAATAGTAAGTAGAAAATTTTTCAGACAACCTGCCATAGCTGCGCAAATAGATCCATTTCGAAGGGTGCTAAGCCTTCATCATCAGTACGCTTTAGGCATGCTGCGCTAACCATTTAGGTATACAGCGGTGGTTTGTTTGACTGGCATATTTATTACTTTTATTCCTTTTTACAAACTATATTTATTCAGTGTTGCGCCATCTGGTGCAAATCACTGATAATGCTGAATTTTTCTTTATTGTCAATTACTTTGTTTGACATTCCCAAGTGCTCATGGTTTATTAACAATTGTTTTTGTTTTTATCGGCCTATTGATAAATGATTCAAGGTTCGATTCGAGCTCAAGGCCAGAACAATAATTTTTTTCTAATGATAATTATTGTTATTTTTTAATTTTCCTAAATTTGATAAATTGTATTTTGTTTTTGGAATAGTAAGTAGAAAAATTTTCAGACAACCTGCCATAACTGCGCAGATAGATCCATTTTGAAGGGTGCTAAGCCTTCATCATAAGTACGCTTTAGGCACGCTGCGCTAACCATTTAGCTATACAGCTATATTAACCGTTGCATCTCAAAATCGTATGCCATGCTTGCATTTCTTAGGCGTCATAGCTCGGAGTTCACTGACCCTTACACGCTAAAGCTTTTGTATACAGCGTTTGTGCGCTCTAAACTTGAGTATGCCTGTTTCATTTGGTCGCCGTATTATCAGTGCCACATTGCAAGAATTGAGCGGATCCAGAAAGTATTCGTATATTTTGCTTTGCGCAGCTTACGCTTCTCTGAACCCATTCCGACTTATGAAGCTAGATGCGTATTGATTAATTTAAAGTCACTGCAGAACAGGAGAATAATTTTGTCGCTGTCGTTTATTTTTGACGTTTTTCGCGGTGCGACTGACTGTCCAATGCTCCTTGAGAGGATTTTCATCAACATTCCTGCCAGAGCCCTTAGGAGCTCTGAATTCTTCAATGTTCGTCTTTTCAAAGCTCTTTATGCAATCAATGCTCCAATTACTAGAACCTTGATTGAGTTTAATAGAATTTTAAATTATTTGGAAATAGCTTTTTCTTGCTCAAAAGAGCGCTTTTGAAATACAATAAGCCCTTTTTATAAGTAAGCCATTTAAAAAAGGGGCAGATTTACAGTAATGTCATGATAAATAATTCTCAAAAAACAGATCAAAGAGGAATTGGTCAAGGAATAACAAGCACTATTGGCACGGTTAAAGCAGATTTAAAAGATGATTACCTATTAATTAGACACAAATTTCACGTAGCAGAAGACACTTTCCCAATCCCATGTGATGGAATATTAGGATTAGATTTCATTAAAAAATATAATTGCATTTTGGATTATCAAACAGAAGGTGACACTCTAATACTGAGACCATATGACTACGCAGAAAACATAATAACTCAGATGACTAAAAAACCAACAATCAATAGTATTTAAATTCCCGCAAGATCAGAAGTAGTTCGCCAAATTCACATAGAAAATAAAAATTCAGATTTATTAATCCCACAACAAGAATTGTCTGAAGGTATTTTTATTGCAAACACACTAGCGAATTCACAACAAACATTTGTTAGAATTATAAATACAACAAATAAAAATGCAACACTGCAAGATTTTAATATACGTACAGAAAATTTGAATGATTATACAATAATTGAAAATAAAAAACTCGAAAATGAGGCCAACAATAAGGAAAAATTAGAAATATTAAATAAAAATTTTCCAAAATTTGCAAATAAATCACTTAATGCATCATGTGCAGAATTCATTGACATTTTTTCATTGGAAACATAACCAATTACTACTAATAATGTTTACAAACAAAAACTTCAAATAAAAGACAACAATCCAGTCTACGTATAAAATTATAGAATACCAGAAGCCCTTAAGAGTGAAATTAATAAACAAGTAAACAAATTAGTTAAAGATGACATATTAGAACCTTCAATTTCAGAATTCAATAGTTCAATTTTATTAGTACCGAAAATATCACTACCGAATAACCAAGGAATAAGATGGAGAATGGTTGTAGGTGACAGACAGGTAAATAAAAAATTAACCGCAGATAAATTCCCTTTACCAAGAATTGATGACATACTAGATAAATTAGGAAGAGCTAAATATTTTTCATGCTTAGATTTAATGTCTGGATTTCACCAGATTGAACTCAGCGAAGAGTCAAGAGATATCACATACTTTTCAGCGGATAATGGTACTTATCGTTTTAAAAGACTACCGTATGGCCTTAAAGTAGCACCGAACTCATTCCAAAGAATGATGACATTGGCATTTGTAGGCTTAAAACCTTCACAAGCATTCCTATACATGGACGATTTAGTCGTATTAGGATGCTCCGAAAATCATATGATTAAAAATTGACGAGATGTTTTCGCAACTTGTAGAAAATATAATTTAAAATTATATCCGGATAAATGCTTATTTTTCAACCAAGAAGTAACTTACCTTGGTCATAAATGCACAAGCAAAGGAATTTACCAGACCCCAATAAATTCGAAATTGTTAAAAATTTCCCAACACCTAAAAATGCGGATGAGGTGAAAAGATTCGTCTCATTTTGCAATTATTACAGAAGATTTATCCCAAATTTAGAAGAATATTCTAGAATAATAACAAGACTTTGCAAGAAAAATTTAGTTTTCGACTGGACAGAGGATTGCAAAAAATCGTTTGACTATTTGAAAGGTGCGTTAATAAGACCTAATATCCTACAATATCCCGATTTCAATAAACAATTTTGTATAACAACTGACGCAAGTGGATATACTTGCGGAGCAGTATTAAGCCAAGAGTATGAAGGAAAACAATTACCAATTGCCTATGCATCAAGATCACTTACTAAAGGAGAAATTAATCAATTAACAATTGAGAAGGAATTAGCAGCCATTAATTGGGCCATAACATATTTTAGACCATACGTTTACGGTAGACAATTTTTGGTCTAAATAGACCACAGACCCCTAACTTTCCTATTTTCGATGAAAAATCCGTCACCAAAATTAACTGGACTCAGATTAGAGCTGGAAGAATATGATTTCGAGGTGGAGTATATCGCAGGTAAAGAAAATTATGTAGCCGACGCATTATCACGCATATATATTAAAGACCTAAAACAAATATCGGTAGAAGCGTGTAAAATATTAAAAGTTACGACTAGATCGGAAACTAAGAAAAATTATAACAATAAAGATTCCGGTAGCAAAAATGAAGAAATAAAAAGTCACAAAGAGAACCCAATAATATTTGAAGCGCTAAATAAATGTGAAGTAAAGAGACTAGTCTAGCTCGTTTTCGATCCTCCGAAATTACGTTTCAAAAGAGGAAAGACAATTGGTAATGAAATTAATATAAAAAGAAGATTGATTTAGGTCAATTCTTTGTCAGGCTTATAAAAGAAGCCGGCAATTTAGGAATTAGAAAAATACAGTTGTCCTTAGGAGACAAATTGTTTAAAGATAATTATGCCCGGGTAGACACATTTAAAGAAATTGGTACCAAAGTGCTGAAAAATCTAATTATAGCATTAACTCCAGAAGTTATGCACGTGAAAAATAATGAAAAAATTAAAGAAATTCTTCACAAATTTCGTGACGATCCTGTTTTTGGTGGCCACCCAGGAATAAATCGCATGACAAATGAAATAAAACAAAAATACTATTGGAAAGGAATGAAAAACGACATCAGAAAACATATCAAAAAATGCACTCATTGCAATAAAAATAAAATAATAAAAAACTTGAAAGAACCTGTGATTATAACCGAAACGCCCACAAAAGCGTTCGACACAGTACAAATAGATACGAAAGGCCCTCTTCCCAGGTCGGAAAATGAAAATGAATATGCAGTTACTATAGCATGTGACTTAACTAAGTATTTAGTTGCAATACCAATACCCAGCAAACACGCCAAAACAACAGCCAAAGCGATATTCGAAAATGTTATCCTAGTTTATGGTTGCATGAAGACAATTATAACAGATATGGGAAGCGAATATAAAAATAGCTTATTTGAAGAATTATGCAAACTTCTAAAAATAAACCATAAAACGTCAACACCTTACCACCATCAAACTTTAGGCACAGTTGAACGTAGTCCTAGAACATTCAATGAATACGTACGTTCCTACATATCCAATGACAAAAATGATTGGGATGAATATCTTAAATATTTTGCGTATTATTACAATACTACCCCATCTACGGTTCATAATTATTGTCCATACGAATTAGTATTTGCCAAAAAACCCCAGACTTACGAATTTTTAAGAGAAAACACAGTAAGCCCATTATACAATTATGAGGCTTACGACAAAGAAATTAAGTATAGGTTACAAATAGCGCAAGATAGAGCATATAAATTAGTAAAACAGGCTATAGAAAAACAAAAGAATAGTTATGATAAAAATTATCACTATTAGGAAATAAATACAGGAGATGTAGTGTTAGTAAAAAATGAATCAGGGCATAAGTTAGATAGTAGATATAAAGGGCACTTTAGAGCTGAAAAGATCGACAGAAACAATAATTTTACTCTAATTCCATATAAAGTAGAAAATATCGATAGTAAAAATAATGACACTTTAATCCCATCTAGAATAGGAAATGAGGATAAGCAAAAATTTCCCAGTAACATAGAGAATAGCAATATCATAAATAATAAGAAAATAATAATTCACAAAAATATACTTAAATTAATAAAATAAGTAAATTTTCAACCTACAAACATAAAATACAAAATATAGAATTAATTTATATTAGAATGCTCATGCATACTCCAAATGCATAAGCATTCTAAAAAAAATTGAGATGTAGTGTAAACAGCCAACAATTTAAGGCCAAATATTTGAATCAGCTACCCTGTAACAAAAATAGTCTAAATGTTCATAGACACATAAACAAGCATTTTCAATTCTTGCTGACATAGCCATTCACACGATTTAATACAGGTGTATGTACAACACACAACCAAACAAATTTTCATTCAAGCAAATTTGCGAACGTTGCATTTCCCACAGAAGTCACAACTCAACACATGTGTGTAGGTACATATTTTTTATCAAGTTGTATGTAGGTATGTAAGTATGTATGCTTAAGGTAAATATGTATGTAAGTATGTATGCTTAAATGTAAATATGTATGTAAGAATATGTTAGAATAATATTGTATAAATAAGCTGACAACATTTGAATAAAAGAGCAATTAAGCATTGAGCTTTGATCACTCACAACGCAGTCTATTTTATTTCAAACCTTTTACAGTATCGGTTTTGACCAACGCAAGGCAGTTCCCTCTTCACAGAAGAAAGCCGTGGCTGAGGATTGTGGATGAGCTGGTTTTGACCGCTCTACAATGCCTTAGACCACGCTCTCTCCCTGCTAAGCGAAGGCCCACAGCATCACGAGCCCTCGCACCACCGCCGTAAGTCTCGCCAGAAGCAGCAGAGTCACGCAAGCACACGACATTCGCCACAGAGAGTCACGCTAACACACGACGTTGGCCGCGGCAGAGCTACGCAAACATACACGGTTGGCCACAACAGAGTCACGCAGACATACGACGCTGGATGCAGCAGAATTACACGAGCATACGACGTTGACCACAGCAGAATCACGCTAGCATACGACGTTGGCCGCAGCAGATCGGCGCAAAGATACGAAGTCAACCATACCAGAGCTACACTCACGCAGATGCACGGACATAAGCCGCAGCAGAGACAGCGCAGTCGCTAACCGTAGGAGAAACACGCCGACGCAAGGCGTCACTGAGATACATTTACACATACCCAGGCAGCGACCAGCAAGGCGTCCTAACGGAACGCTCCTAACGGGACACGAGGGACCGATAGCCCAGCACTAATCATAGAGCAAGCATCAAACGAAGTGAAAAATACATACACATCTTTCGTTTATTACATTTTATATTATAGTTATAGTATATAGAGTTAAAGCAATAAAGTGAATTTTATATGAAAACGATTTACAAGGTGCACCGAAATACAAATTTATTGTAAGCGAACCTTGGACAGGGCGAGTATACCCCAGCACTTATTTAACAAGCACCGGGGCAAGGAAAAGCTTCGTTACAACCTCTTAAAAGGGTTCTACGTTTTCAGTCAGCGTAGTAGCAAACTACTTAGTCATGTCGTCTAATTTTTTATCAAAATCTTCCTTCTGTGATTTTAGTGCAGCTGATATCGCTGCCGTAACAATAGCCGTCAGCTCGATAGTGTCCATACTAATTTCGTTTTTGTCTTTTAAAACTTCTTTGTCAAAAAGGTGGGCTAGTTCAGAGTCGCACATAAACTTCAAGTACAAAACTCGATTTAAAGGTTTTTTACATAAACGAATACTTACTTACTTACTTAATTGGCGCTTAACCGTCTAAACAGTTATGGCCGTCCAACAAGGCGCGCCAGTCGCTCCGCCAACCGGCGCCAATTGGTCACACCAAGGGAGTTTAAATCGTTTTCCACCTGGTCCTTCCAACGGAGTGGGGGCCGCCCTCTACCTCTGCTTCCATAGGCGGGTTCCGATAGAAACACTTTATTGGCCGGAGCATCATCTTTCATTCGCATAACATGGCCTAGCCAGCGCAGCCGCTGCGTTTTAATTCGCTGGACTTTGTTGATGTCTGCGTAGAGCTCGTACAGCTCATCATTAAATCTTCTTCGGTACTCGCCATCGCCAACGCGTAGAGGTCCATAAATCTTTCGAAAAACTTTTCTCTCGAACACTCCCAAAGCCGCTTCATCTGCTGTTGTCATAGTCCATGCTTCTGCCCCATATAGCAGGACGGGTACGATAATTGACTTGTAGAGTATGATTTTCGTTCGCCGAGAGAGGACTTTACTTTTCAATTGCCTACCTAGTCCAAAGTAGCATTTATTGGCAAGATTGGTTCTTCGCTGGATTTCAGTGCTGACGTTGTTGCTAGTGTTGATGCTGGTTCCCAAATAATCGAAGTCTTTACTATTTCGAAATTATGGCTGCCAACAGTAGCGTGGTTTCCAAGGCGCATATGCACTGACTCTTTGCTCGATGACAGCAGGTACTTCGTTTTGTCCTCATTCACCATCAAACCCATCTTTACCGCTTCTTTTTCCAGTTTGGAGTAAGCAGAACTAACAGCGCGGGCATATGCCAGTAATTGCAGGCTTTTATATTATATTGTTCCAGTGCGGTTAAGTTCTGCAGCTAGTATAATTTTCTCCAGCATCAAATTAAAGAAATCGCACGATAGGGGGTCACCCTGTCTGAAACCTGGTTTAGTTTTGAACGGCTCGCAGAGGTCCTTCCCAATTCTGACTGAGCTGATGGTGTTGCTCAACGTCATTTAGCACAGCCGTATAAGTTTTGCGGGGTAACCAAATTCAGACATAGCGGCATATAGGCAGCTCCTTTTCGTGCTGTCGAAGGCGGCTTTAAAGTCGACGAAGAGGTGATGTGTGTCGATTCTCTTTTCACGGGTTCTTTCCAAGATTTGGCGAATTGTTAAAATCTGGTCGATGGTAGATTTACCAGGTCTGAAGCCGCACTGATAAGGTCCAATCAGCCGGTTCACGGTGGGCTTCTATCTTTCGCACAATACACTTGAAAAGACCTTATATGCGATATTAAGAAGGCTGATTCCACGATAGTTGGGCATTTTGCAGTATCCCCCTTCTTGTGGACTGGGCAAAGAACACTTAGATTCCAACCGTCGGGCATGCTTTCGTCCGCCCATATTTTGCTAAGAAGCTGCTGCATGCGCCTTACCAACTCCTCGCCGCCGAACTTGAATAGCTCCACAGGCAATCCATCAGCGCCCACGGCCTTGTTGTTTTTTAATCTGGTTACTGCAATTCTAACTTCGTCATAATCGGGCGGGGGGAGATATATTCCATCATCATCGATTGCGGGATCGGGTTCTTCATCTCTGGGCGGTGAATTGCTGCCTCCATTTAGGAGAGCAGAGAAGTATTCCCTCCATAATCTAAGCACTCTCTGGACATCAGTTACAAGGTCGCCGTTTTCATTCCTACAGGAGTTTGCCCCGGTCTTAAAACCTTTCGAATTTCGCTGTATTTTTTGGTCCGAGTCGATGTTAGGTCCTCGGATCGTGCGCACATCTAAAACACTGGAGGCATGCCGTCCGTCTATCATAACGTGATCGATCTGATTCCGAGTATTTCGATCAGGAGACAACCATGTAGCTTTATGTATCTTTTTATGCATGAACCTCGTGCTGGATATGACCATGCTTCGAGCACCGGCAAAGTCAGTCAGTTTCATTGTGTATGCTGAACTTTCCGACTGTAGGGCCAAAAACACCTTCTTTGCCCACCCTGGCGTTAAAGTCGCCAAGCACGACTTTTATATCATGACGGGGGCAGCGCTCGTATGTGCGTTCTAATTGTTCATAAAAAGTGTCTTTCACCTCATCGTCTTTCTCCTCTGTCGGCGCATGGGCGCAGATGAATGATATATTAAAAAATTTTGCCTTTATTCAGATAGCGGCGAGACGCTCGTCTACAGGCGTGAACGCCAGCACTTGGCGCCAAAGTCTCTCTCCCACCACGAATCCGTCGCCGAAAGAGCGCTTATTCGCATGGTCACTCCAATATATGTCACAATATTTGATCTTCTTTCTTCTTTGCTTCGTCCAACGCATTTCTTGGATGGCGGTGATGTCAGATTTTGCTTTGACGACATCAACCAGCCGGGCATCTGCACCAATCCCATTCAGGGGGCGGATATTCCAGGTGCATGCCCTCAATTCATTGTCCTTCAAACGTTTGCCATGGTCGTCATCAATATAGAGTATATTTATCCGAGGCCTTGTTGTTATATTTCATTGGAGTATGGTTTTACGTGGCGGGTCCCAAGCCCAGCGCACAACCCGCTCAGCGGGGGTGAAAATATTACTTGGCACGTTTATATAGCGAGCCGCTTGCTCCAAGACAGACGCCCGCTTGCAGCCGCACCTAGAGGTGTACAGACGCTGCCGATGAGATCTCCCCCGGCTAGCCCTTAAACCGATTATGTCAGAGTGGCCTAGCCAGGTTGTAGCCTTCTCACATTAGCTCACCGCTAAACGGGTGTTTAGCGGCTACCCAGAGAATACTTGGCCGCAAGCGACCGGCAGTAGTGAGCTGCTTGAACCGCATGCAAAAGAATCGCTCTGGCCATTCCCAGGTGAATGGCGGTCAGAAGCTTTCCCCACTTTCGTGGACTTCTACACACGGCCCCACCCTATACATAAACCAATACGTATTAGTTTAACGGGAAAAAATTTAGAAAATATTTAAAAAGAAAAATCAGGAAAAAATTCAATAACGTATTTAAAGAGGGTTATTATTTTTCTAACTATTTAAATGTTTCTTAAAAAATACTGAGGATATCACTCACATGCTTTTATTTTGATATGAAAAATATGGTAGTCAATATAAAAGTGGTTTCTCAAGCACCGTTGATATGTAGCCGTAAATAGTTTGGCCTTCATTTGTCATCTCATTTAATTTCGGCTTAGTTTACTGTACTCCAACGTTATATGTAAATTGCCATAACACAAAGATATAATAACATAAAGCTCCGGTGTTTTAACCGTATTGCTATTTTAATGTGGTTTCTCAAGAATCGCTGCTATATAGCTGTAGTTGGTTTACCCTTGAAACGTAAACCAAGGTTGCTCAATTTAAGTTAATTTGCTTTACTCCACCACTATAGATTGCAGTAGCACAAATGCAATAATTTTCTGATGTTTCAATTTTGTTTTTGCTTCAATATTCAATTTAATATAGGTGGTGACTTCCTAAACACAGTTGGTTGATCATTTTCTGTAGTAATTTTTTCCAATGTCACCAAAGGTCGAAAGTTAATATCTTCTTTTAGAATTTGTTGCAATCAGCCCAATTAATTATTTGTGGAAAGCTTTTTTCCACCATGAGTATCAATTTCACAGTTTGACAACTTCTCGAGTTTCACCTTTGGGCGCCAATTAAAACAATTTATTTAATTTATCAATTTATTTATTTATTTATGTAAACAGGGTCTGCTAATGATACTATTTCGTAGCGCACGCCCTTCGCATTCTCATTGCAACCAAAATCTGATTAGCAAGAATTCCAACAAGAATTAGCATACCGCTTACTCGCTCTCTGCTGTAATAAGAAACTGCTTTTCGCTATGTAACACGCATTGTACAAGAATAGTGAGGTTACCACTAGCTTATTCTATTCTACCATGCATTATACTCTCCCAAAAGCCAACGTTGTTCACCGCAAACATTATACTTTATTCGGTGAACATTATTATTATTGTGAGAATGAATCCCAATAAGAATTGGCCGTTGTCACGCAAACAGATCGCCCTCCCAGCAATATCCCACTCTTACACTGCAAGAGATGGCTATGCCGTTAAGAGTTGTACTAGTGATGTTAAAGTGTGCATCTCTTATTCTCACATTGCAAGTGATGATGATTCGCAAAGTGTTGTACTGGTGATGTTAAAGAGTGCATCACCTACTCCTACATTGCAAATGATGGTGATGACGTTATGTGTTGTACTCGTGATGCTACGTTAATATGTGCCAAAAACATCGCAGAAGTACAGGGCAATAAGGAGTGCTGTCTATCCTCGTCATAGTTCCACGTACATCAAGGTCGGCAGTATTACCTCCGTTTACAGGACATCGTCTACGCTAAGTTGGATAGCCATCTTCGCCTGACTGCGTCTCAGCGGTATAAAATCTCTTCACACACTTACTATCTGCCATGCATGGGGAAAATATATTATGTTGTCCACATCGTCCATGTATTTTTGCACACAATTTCGTACAGGAGTGGGTCATCACGTTGGCTGAATATTTCAGCACAAATAATGCTATCTGTTTCGTGTGGTTGAATTTTCGTCTGCAGCGAAAGCAATGTATGACAATGCGGTAACCCACGTTTTTGCCATTATACTGAGACCAGGTGGCACCTAAATATGCATTTTTTGGTTAAAATAAACATTAGCTTTCCCATTTTTATAAGCTTTTATTTACTTTTACTTGGCTGTTGTCTGTAATCAAATCTTGCGAGTTAAATTTGATACACTTCCCGGTGTCCTATTGAGCTGAAATATTGCACACATGTATAACTCCGATGACAGCCACATTACTTTGCGAGAATTCGATAAATTAATCGATAACAGAGTTATCGGTAAAGATTTGTGTTCACAAGGGAATAAAAGCCTAAGTCGTCAAGAACTCAGGTAACTTCGCTTTGTTTGTGTATGCAACAAACATAGAAGTAGGCTGTTATCGCTAAATGTTGCATACTTTTTGTTGCATACTTTTCTGCCCACTTGATTTTGTTTTACAGATTTTTGGCGATGGAACATAACAGATATCTGCAATAAGTAGTATTAAACTGAACGCGACATAGGCAAAGTCACAATAAAATATGATTTTAAGTTAGGTAACACTCGAATAGAAGAACTTGACTGTTCAAAGTTGACTTCGAAGAAACCTTGTAATGTTGATGCATTAAAAGAAATGGATAGGATGAGAAACGTTACAAATTACAAAGTACAGATTACATAATTAATTTAAACAATATTTTACCCTACTAAAAATTAAAAAAAATTCATTTTAAATTAAATTTAAGAAAAAGGCTTTTCTAAGAACAAGCTTCTATTACTTGTTAATAAAACGAACTAAAAAGTAAAAAATAAAATTTAAGAAAAAAACTTTTTTAAAAATAAGCTTTTATTATTGGTTAATAAAATTAACTAAAAAGTAAAAAATAAATTGACTGCAAATAAATATAACACTTTATAAGTTCATTGTAACCTTTGACGATAATTAGGCTTTTTCGACTGCGACAAAAAAATTCCATATTGTACATAATTATATATATTTTTAACATTAAAACTTTACACCTAAATTATTAAATCTTACAGTTTAAATCACAGTCCTAATTGTTCTAATAAAAACGTGTGGACTATGTTTCCCTTTGCTAGGACTTTTTTCAACCGTGCTGTTTCACTGGAGCACTCTATGTCCGTACAGAAACTTTTCCATGAGTTTCTCTTCGCCCTGGTAATTTCACGCTTGTAGATCCTCAGTAGATCCCTGTACTCGTCCCGACACGCTTCGCTTTCCGCGGTCTTTGCGAGTTTAAACATTTCTTTTACCTGTCTTCTTAGAAGACTCAGCTCATTGCTCCACCATGGCGGCTTTGCTTTTCCTCTGAAGCTTTGTTATACGCAGTCATAAGCGTCCTTGTTAGGAATTCATTCGACTCCTCCAGTTCCTCTACATTAGCAACCTCTTTGGGTTGTCCCAGTTTCGTTTCTACATGTTTCTGGAATTTAGTCCAATTCGTTGCCCTAGGGTTTCTAAATGTTCCTCCCTTCTCTACCCTCTTTAGTGGGATGCTGAAGCTTATATACGCATGGTCGGAGAAGGATGGTCTATCGAGAACCATCCAATCATACCTTGATATATCACGCTCGGAGCTCAATGTAATATCCAGAACATTGCTGGATGTTGGACCAATGTATGTAGGAACATTTCCCCTGTTGGCTATCTGCAAATTGGTTTGCAGGATGTAACAAAATAGAGATTCGCCTCTCTCGTTCGTATCTGCTCCTCCCCACGCATTGTGGTGCGCATTTGCATCTGCGCCTATGACCAACCGCCCTTTGCGCCCTTCCTCCTGTACTAGCCTTTTGCACTCCATCGGTGGAACCTCCGCAGCATGGGCCATGTAGCAGGACGCCAGGATAAATGCCTGCTTATTCTTTTGCTCAACGGCCACCGCTACGAGATCCTCGGTGGTGTAATTAGGCAGCATATATGAATGCTGCTGTTTCCTTACCATTACTACAGCTCGCACCCGTCCTTCCGTTTGTGCGTAGTAAACGCCAAGCCCGCGCGCGCCATAGAGCTGCATGCAAGATATATATTTTGTTTTATCACAATTTGGCATGTTCAAACAGTACCTTTCTTCTCCTCTTACAAACATGGTCGGATATTGAAGAGGATCATACGCTCGAGACTCGTTAGAGTTGCCCTGTGCGACGGTGTAATACAATATCTCTAAGCCCCTTGTCTTCGTCTATCAAAAGGACGGCTACTTCATTTATTAAAGGTGCATTATATCGTCCTCTGTGATCATTAGCCGGTAATTGTATAACTAACCGAAAATAATTCGCAGACTCGGGCGTGGACATACGTTATATATTGCACTTAAAGCTTGAAATTAATGTATTATACATGTGCAATAAATTTTGAAGCATTTCAATAACTTCCACATTTAACAAAGGATTCATGTTTGAGCGAATAGATGTGTGGTCAGCTTCAGAAATAAAATAAATTTGTAAGAATTTAGCAAGTACATCCGGTTCTGGCAATAATGATCCAAAGGAGGTGGTATACCTGCCCTTGAATTTTGTATGTCGGCATGAAATTGCCTTCTCTTATCTCATGTGTACCAAAATACATCATTTGAAATAAGCTATTGTACTTTCTTGCATTATTTAGAAAATGCTTTGATAATGGATGATTACCAAGAATTAGGGACTTTAGCGGATTCGGTATCTCCTGAAGATTAGAAATAATAACTTTACCTCCCGCACGACAAAGACCTGGCGCATCGCTACTCCATTTTTTCGCACCGCAGTGTACACAAACTACATTCATTCTTCCTATTTGAAGGTCTTTTGAATTAGGATAATCTATATTTTCATGGTAATCAAACGCCCATTGTAAAACAAATACCCCCGGGCTCGTTCTTCTACACGATATCAAGCAGCCGTTAACGTATTGTGCGGTGTTTTCCGGGATAATCTCCTTCGCACTTTTGCATTTTTCAATTCATAAAAACTAACATTCACTGATTTTAATTATTGTAAGTTATTTTTTAAATGCACACACATTCGCTACATAAACTTTCACGAAAGTAAAAAAATATTTATACGCAAATATTAACTTTCAAACAAACAGAAAATTGTAACGAATTGTCTAAAACTAAATTCATATTTTTTAAATAACAGCTGATAAAGTGACATTATAATCAATGACATAACGATTACACAGCCCAAAAAATTGCAATCCCCATCGCAAGTAAATAAATGCAGGAGTGCGATTTATCATCTACTTTACCGGCGCTTTTGATTCCTCTCCCCTCTGCTGCTTCCCCTAATTCCCATTCTCATTCAACTCCATCCTCACCCTTACCTTCACCCTCATATTTGGATTAATATCCCCAAAAAAAAGAAATATTCAAATAAAAATGGTTTTGTATAGATGTAACCGTCAATACCTTTTCTTTGATACTCATAATATATACTGTAACGAATTTACTTGCAATTCCCCTTATTTGCAATCTTCTGCTGAGTTCGAATCATTAAAGTGTTGAATAAATAACTCCAATATTTAATAATGCAAAATGGCCTTTATTAAAATACTTCACAATAACACTCAAACTTTGCAACAAATAGCTTGCTTAATAACCAAACTGATTGATAGCTCAAAATGAAACACCACTATTCAAAATAATACTGCTATGGCTCGCTAGATAGCGGCTTAATCGAAACTCAAATCAAACTGAATTCCAGCGCCTCTGCAACTGGTGCTTTTATACTCTGTAATTTCAACCTTCGCATCTTCTAGGCGCTTCCAGAATCTACTAACCCAGCAGCTCTCAAACTTCTCAGCTGTAACTACAATTGGACAATTTTATAGTTTTTCTCATTGCATACTTATAGGAGTATCTCAGATATATGCATGTGTTTGTGTATTGACTCTCCGCTGCTCGTATACATACATGGTATATATGTGTAGACGCAATTATTGTTTCGTTTATGTAGATACATAATGATTGATCTATGGATGTGAATTCACGTCACTGCTTAGCATCGGCTTAGAGATGGCAGCACTCCTTAGTTTTGCTAATATTCGTAACACTGCCCGCCACCTAAGTCTGATCATCTCGATCAGACAAATCTTCCGATCTAAACGCTGTCAGCATCTCCAAATGTACCACTCTTCTACTTCGTGGTTTCACAATGGTTTTTATGCGGTAGATGGTGTCACTGATCTTCTTCACAACTATGTACGGGCTTTCCCAACTGCACCGAAATTTGGATGGAACACCTTTCCGCTGGTGAGGGTTGTATAACAGTACCAAATCTCCCGCCAAGAAACCTTTCGAATTATTGTTCTCAAGGTACCTGTGTTTCATCGTACTACTCAATGCCCTGGTTCGTTCCTTCACACTCTGTTGTTTGGCCAATGAACTACTTCTTAGAGCTTGCGCTGGACGGATTTGCTTTGCCTAATCAGTATCGTTCCCACGTTTCCCCACAGTAGTGCGCTCTGGCTTGAAACTACCCTCGCATTCTTTCTGGGAAATTCGTTGCTTCGGTTTTGTGCGTCCATTAGATTTTGTCAATGCCAGTGTTTCTCTCGCAGGTACTTTTGATTTTGATTTATTTGGCCCATTCGATCTGTCAACCTTTGCATTTGACTTTCGTGGTCTTTGTCGAGTCTTTTCCACCAGTACCCTGTTACTGCTGAACCCTTTCTCCAAACTGAAGTTTAGTGGTATATCCTGGTTCTTATAACGCATCACCCTTCTCTGCATATCGATCTTAATGTCATGGTCAACCAAGAAGTCCACTCCCAATATGACTTCATCAACGATCTCTGCCACAACGAATTTGTGTAGAACCATGACCTCCCCAATTAAGACTTCACATACCACTTTTCCCTGGACTTGGTTATACTCGCCAGTACCCGTACGCAATCTTGCTCCAGGTAACGGTTTTGCTTTCCTGTTGACCAAATCAGATCGGATCAAGGAATGAGATGCGCCCGTATCTACAGTCAGTACACGTTCCTTGCCATCCACATTTCCTTTGACTGTAAGACTGCTCGATTTCCTTCCAGTTTGCGAGATAGGTATCGCACGACATTCAATAGCTGTGTCAAGTTCTCGATCTTTACATTCGCTCTTGTTTATCTCCTCCAGCTTTACGTTTACGACCAGCCAAGTTGGAACTACCATGACCGGTGCTGCAATGACGTGCAATGTGACTTGGGTTACCGCACTTGAAACACTTCATAACTCCGGCATTGTTTTGTTGTAATCCCTTCAAAGCTTCCACAATTGTGTCTACCCAATCTGGCCTTTCCACTTCCAGGCGATGAGCTTTGTATGCGGGCTTACTCAAAAGGAAACAGCTTTCCTGAGTCAGTGCATGGGATACCGTTTCAGCAAATGTTGGCTTTGGGTTCGCGTATGTGGCTCGCTTCGTTTCGACGTCCCGTATGCCGTTAATAAAGCTCTGAATCTTTACCCTTTCAGTGTATTCCACGGGTGCGTCCGCATTTGCCAGATGAGCCAATCTTTCAACATCCGAAGCAAACTCCTGTAATGTCTCATTTGCTTTTTGGTAACGGTTTTGCAACTCAATTTGGTATATCTGTTTTCTATGCTCGCTTCCATAACGTCTCTCGACAGCGGCCATCAATGCTTCATAGTTGTTCCGCTCTCCCTCGGGAATGGTCTGTAGGATTTCGGCGGCTGGCCCCTTCAATGCTACGACTAGAGCAGCAACTTTATCTTCAGCATTCCAGTTGTTCACTGCTGACGTCTTCTCAAATTGAAGCTTGAATACCTCGAAAGGAACAGAGCCGTCAAAAGATGGAGTTTTTATCTTCGGATTGCTCGCTGGAACAGCTGGGCGATTTAGTTGTAACTGTTAAAGACCTTTCAACGCTTGTATCTCGGCATCAATATTGTCCACGAGTTGTAAAATTTTTGCATCCTGCTCTTCCAGTTTCGCAAAGAGCTGCGATGATACCTGTTCCGAAATTTTTGTCGACATTCCAGATATACGTGCCTCTTGCGCTTCCAGTTGAGATGACATCTATGTCTTCTGTTCTTTCAATTGAGATGACATTTGCGAAGCCATTTCTGAAATGCGTGCCTCCTGCGACTCCAGCTGAGATGCCATTGTCGATGTTTGTACAGATATTGTGCTCGTCACTGTCTGCGTTGTTTCGTTTTTTTCTTCCATTTTTGTTGTTGTTTTGTCGCTATCATAATTAAAGACGTACTCCTCAGCATTGTATATTCCTTCAAATACCATAGCTACACTTAGTCGTTTTTGTAGCTGGGATTTATCGCCAGAAGTAGCCAATCCACGGACATTCAACTCCTCCTTCAGTTGCTGGATCGTCAATTCACTCAACTTTGCCATGTCCAAGTTGTATTCCCAATCTTCGCAATTTATTCAACAATTCCTCTTCTGACACCAATTGCAACGAATTTATTTGCAATTTTCCTTATTTGCAATCTTCTGCTGAGTTCGAATCACTAAATTGTTGAATAAATAACTCCAATATTTAAAAATGCAAAATGGCCTTTATTAAAATACTTCACAATAACACTCAAACTTTGCAACGAATAGCTTGCTTAATAGCTCAAAATGAAACACCACTGTTCAAAATAATACTGCTATGGCTCGCTAGACAGCGTCTTAATCGAAACTCAAATCAAACTGAATTCCAGCGCCTCTACAACTGGTGCTTTTGTACTCTGTAATTTCAACCTTCGCATCTTCTAGGCGCTTCCAGAATCTACTAGTCCAGCAGCTCTCAAATTTCTCAGCTGTAACTACAATTGCACAATTTTATAGTTTTTCTTATTGCATACTTATAGTAGTATCTCAGATATATGCATGTGTTTGTGTATTGACTCTCCGCTGCTCGTATACGTACATGGTACATATGTGTAGACGCCATTATTGTTTCCTTTATGTAGATACATAATGATTGATCTATGGATGTGAATTCACGTCACTGCTTAGCATCGGCTTAGAGATGGCAGCACTCCTTAGTTTTGCTAATATTCGTAACAGTATATAAACTTTCTGAGGTTACCCTGGTCCACATTTTCGATATCTCTCAAACCAACCAAGGTGAAATAATTAAAACTACCTTGCATTAATATCCTCGTCAATGCCTATCGTTTGATACAAATATCGTATGAACACATTATAGAGTTATCCTGGCCCACATTTTGGTCGATATCTCGCAAGATAAGTTGGATATTGAAATGAAATCAACTCTACATTAAAACCCTCGTCGATACCTATCGTTTGATATCCACATCTCATGACCACATTTTAGGGTTACCCTGGTCCACATTTTGCCGATGTCTCAAAAACTTTTCTAAACCTTTGTAGTTTTTTTAGCCTATAACCATATCGAGCCACCACTCCTCACTAAATATGTAGACGATCTGTTTGCCATTGCAAGAACGGGCCATATTGAGAAAATGCTGGCTAACTTAAATCAATACAACAGATCTATAAAATTTACATTAGAGGTTGAGAAAGATGGAGAATTGCCATTTCTGGACACACTGGTAATATAATACAACAACCACCTCACGTTCGATTGGTATAGAAAGCCTACTGCCTCCGGTAGATTATTAAACTTTTATTCCAAACACGACAATGGTAAGTAAGGCCAAAACTTTCGTAAGTTGGGTTCTCACAATTAGCGACGCGATGTACCATAAGAAAAATATTGAAATAATTCAAAAAGTTCTTGAAAATAATGAATTTCCTGCTCAACTTATAAAATAACTCATACATAGCCATTTCAAAGCGACTAGAGACAAGAAAGCTAAACCAGATAAAATATATAAATCCACCACTTTTGTTCTAAGTTTGTGGAATGGAGTAAAGCATTCGAATTTGTACGACAGAGAAAAATTTCAAATTGCCTTCACATATAACACAACTTTACAAATAATATTTACTAATAAAAAAGCGAAATCGGAAAATATGATAAATCTGACGTTATATACAAAATTAAATGCAACGGCGACGGGTCCCACGTATGCAAAAAGGTATATGTGGGGACAACTACATCCAAACTAAAGACAAATGTTATATAGCTTTGCGTTTAAGGACAGAACGGGGAGGCATGCTTGCTGGCCCCAGCTAGTTCGCCGGATGGGGATAGTCATGACCACTCGCCCTGTTTCCTACCAACAACAGCAAAAGAGGAAATCACGCCTAAAATAGAATAGTAAAGAATTATAGCTAAAGCGGAAGAGGTCTGTCCTCTCGGGTGGAGCCGCCCACCGGATCTTTTGCAACCCGCAAAGAATCCATAAGTGATACTATGCTCCGGTAATTTAGATAGCACTCCCTATCAATGCGTAATCACAGCCCTCACCTCCACCTCATCCTCCAAAACCAATACCTACCACCAACTCTAATGGAATCTACTCAGCCATGATTTTGGCTAGCCAAGTTCCCATCTTCAACCCACCCTAATAAATAAATCGATCCAACTAATATTCATTTACAATTTAATCAATCATCAAAATGCTTAGTACGCTAATAAAAGTATTATAATAACTTTACAGAACAAAATTTCAAAATTATAAAATTTCGAGACACCCTAATGTATCTTTGCTAATATAGCTATTTTATCTCGTTAATAAAAAAAAATAATATGATGTACACAAATATGTGTGTTTGAGTTTAGCTAACCGCACTCCTACGAGTTGCTCAGCTTTGTCTTTGTTGACGATCAAAGCAAAAAAGTTTTAAGAGAAAAGAAAAACCAAATGTTATCAACAAAACAAAAAACGTCATCAGCATTTACAAAAATGTATGTAATTAAATGTGTATGTAAATAGATCATATGTGCATACGTCATCAGCATATACAAAAATGTATGTAATTAAATGTGCATGTAAATAGCTCAAAGAAGTTACATAAAAGACTTTCTCACTTATCTTGTTCTTTCAGCAGCTGGTAGCAATTGCGAAGAAAGAGAGGCTAAGGAGAATATTTTTAGTATTTAAATTTATACTCAGATGCACGAAAAAAAGGGAAACCTGAACCGAAAAAGGTTATCAATAAAAACGAACTCCTATTTTGATGCCACGATAACGAAAATATCGTCATTCGAAAAAAGTATAATGTGCATTAGCATATTCATAAACCTATATAACGATTTAACAGGTGGGTATAAAACCTATAATCAACACGATGTTGCCTAAGTTTTGTTAAAACTCGCAAACAAAAAAAATTAGGAGGTAAAAATTATAAAGAAAAGAAAAAAATAAGAAGTTTGCTGCCCTATTCTCTTGCTAATGCTGCTGCTGCTGTTTACTGCGACGTTTCTTCTCGCGGTACTATTGGTGCGCTGCGCTGTTTGCGATGATGCGTGAGGGCCAACTGCAGAAAAATGCCGATCTCGCTCTCCATTCGCTTGATCGTTCTGATTTTAGTTGCGGTGAGCAAAGCGGCGACGAAAGAAAGCGCCGGTACGAACTCACGAATTGGACGAGTTGATCAAGCAGCGAACCACAAAGAAAAAAGAACAATGAATTAGAATATAATTCAAGGATTGTTTATTTGCATAAAAATAAGAGGTAAATTACATATATAGAAGGATATATATGAATTTATGCAAATATATACAATAATTAAATAAAGGTAAAAAGTAAAATAATGAAAGGAAGATAAAATACCTTGTAATATTGATGACGACTGGATGCGCAGCGGTTGGTGGATAGCCAAAGACTGTCTTCTCAAGTCGTACATCAATTTGTTCTCACTGCTTTCGCAAATTCTCACCGGTGCATTTCCCGGCACGAGTAGTTTAGCAGCATACGGCTGCATCGAGAAATGTCCAGTGATTCCCAACTATTGCAAGCCTTTTGGCTTCAACATTGCCGCCAGCCTAGCAATACTGAGGAATTGCAAATGACTTGGAGATAAACGTTGGTAATCTATGTACGTACAAGATTCGTTCAAAATGTAGTAAATCTCAATTTACAATATAATGCTTAACTCTATAAATTCAAACATGCGTGTAAAGGAAATAAATTGTTGAGCTTTTATCTATATATGTATATAACTAAGTATGTTTTAGGAATTCAATATGTTATAGTATATTCTTACATCTAGTCCTCAGTAAGGAGGCGCCTTCATAAATTTGTAAACGGTACCCAGTAGGGGGTAGATGTGTCTTAAAGGGTACATGGGCCAGAAAGGCCCAACCGAATATTGAGTTCTGGGCAGTAGGATACCCAGAATACGCTTTGATCTCGGTACGCATTATTTTATTATGTACGTCGCCGCCGAAGATTACGGCTACCGCGGACGAGGTATGAAAGTTCGGATCGACTAATAGTAGGTTAACGAATTTGTCTCGCGTCGTTTGGCTGAGGTGGCGGACAGGGGTTTTCAACCCGACCTCCGCGACGACCCTAGCAGCAAACTGAAAAGAGAACTGCACGCATGGGTCGTTAGACGAGCTGAAGTGCAACTCGCACATTTCGGTGGTTGCACCGGTAAGGTTTGCAAGCTGAGACGCTTGACTAATGACCCACAAACTTTACTCGTCTGCGAGCACGGATCGAGCAGGCCTAGGGTCAAAACCTTCCGCTGCCCCACATGTAAGTATACCGCGACGGTTGGCAATACAGTGATGGTTCCCGAGAGTTGCGTCAGAAGCTGAGGCACCTCTTTTTGGAGGTATAGAGGAGTTTTGGAGTGTAAGAGCGTGTGGTGAGTGTCATGGCAGTACTGGCACGTCCCATTACTTTGGCAATTTTTGGCCCCATGTGAGTGTGCTAGACAGCGCGAGCAGTAGCGATGCAATAATACGAGTCTTAAACGACGTTCATGATTCGCTTGCAGAAACTTCTTACAGTACCGCAGTGGATGCGCGTGGTGGCAAGCTCTGCATTTGGATGGGCTGTCGGACTTTGATGGTATTTGGATGGCTTTTTTCGGTGCATTTGGCGCTGGGGGCGATGAGGCGCGTGTCGTAGAGGTTGTCGGTTCGTTTAAACGTGCCAATTCCATGATGCTAAAGTGAGAGAAATGGAATATACATAAAAGTTAATTGGGTAAGACTACTAACTTCCCGATGTGGCGCGTTATCATTCCCTTTTGGGCCCGAATGTCGGCGACGCGAATTCTTTTATCGGTGCTTGGTAGACCTTAGTAACCCGGCCCAAGCGCCATTCATTGGGTGGTATATTTTCGTGACGTACAACTACTAAATCATCAATCGCGATATCTCTCTTCGGGAACTTCCACTTATAACGTTTGTGGAGTTCTTTCAAGTATTCCTCCTTCCATGGAAGGACATGCCGTTGGCTCAAAGCTTTTAACTTCTGCCACCGATTAATTAGCGATGTGGGATTGGCTTCAATGGATGGTTCTGCGGGCGAGAGGATGGGACCTCCAGTGAGAAAATGACCAGGTGTTAAGGCGGCAGAATCCGATGCTTCAGTGGAATTTGGCGATAGTGGTCGAGAGTTAAGGCAAGCTTCTATGCGACATAACATAGTTTGGAACTCTTCGAATGTGAATTTCTGAGACCCAGCGACTCTTCGGAAATGGAATTTAAAACTTTTAACCCCAGCTTCCCATAGCCCACCCATGTGAGGAGCGCCCGCCGGTATAAAGTGCCATGACACCTCTTGATGACTATAGAGGTTACACAAGGATTCCTGATATGAGATTAAAAATTGCTTAAAATCCTTTTTAAGGCTGGTTGACGCGCCAACGAAGTTTGTCCCATTATCCGAAAAGATATTTTTTGGACAACTTCTGCGGGAAGTTAACCTAGAAAAGGCCCGGAGAAAGGCTTCTGTGGAGAGATCACTGGCCGCTTCCAAATGAATTGCTTTTGTAGAAAAGCAAATGAAAATGCACACATATCCTTTGGTCACTTTATACGAACGTCCGGAATACGTCTTAGTGTCGAATGGCCCTGAAAATCGACCCCAGTGTTTTCGAACGGTCTGGACAGAATTGTCCTTTCCTATGGAAGAGCAGCCATGATTTGACTTTGGTCTCGTTGTCTATGCAGAACGCAAGGTGTGCAATGATTTATCGTAGTCCTGATTAGATGTTTGGCTTATGGAATCCAATACTGCTGACGAAGTAACCGTAGTGTCAGCTGATTGCCTCCGTGAAGGGAAATGCAATGTAGAAAGTAAACTAGCAATTTGGAAAACGAACAGTTGTACGGAAGTAGAATTGGATGTTTTTCGTTGTAGGGTATGGTCGGCGAGTTTGCTAACCGGCCGTTGACTCGTATTACACCCTGACTGTCAAAAAATGGATTCAATGTCAAAATTTTACTTTTCGAGCTCTGATAAGGGAAGTGAAAGAGTGGCCCAGGATATGGGATACTTCTGATCCATTGCATTGCAACAAAAATGCAGTGGATCAGGCCTGGGTTCACTTAAGTAGCTCCCTTGCGAAAGAAGGTATGTTAATAAAACTTTTTGTATGTATATTTGTGGTAATTGTTTACTTTAGCTCACAACTGCTAAAACTCGTCCAAAAATATCGGGAGAGGAGTAAAAAGTCGCGCTTTGCACCCAGGATCACGAATCCGAAGGCGGAAATTCAAAATTTTATTTCGTTTCGGAGATATTTGGGTAATAGTCTAGTTGAGGGGTCGACTGCTAATACGCGTCAAAAAATATCGAGAGAAGTGTCAAAAGACGCGTATTAATCTCGAGAACAATAATCCGAAGGCGGAAAAGAAAAATTTTGTCTCTGTTCGGAGATATTTGCAGGTGAAGTTGGCGATTTTCATGTGGTTGTTGTTGTGTTAGTACCCCCAAAAAAATTGTGCATCACCGTGGCGGTAGCCACGATTATACCACACACCCGTACTTGGCATGGCGTAGCCCAGGGTTATTTTTTATAAGCGCGGCCAAAGGCCGCCAACGCAGAAAGGTGTTCTGTGCAAAAATACTATGGATCCCAACCCGGTTTCGGAGGTACCCGCGGGTCTTTTTCGGTTTTTCGTTAATATCTTTCGAACGAGTTGAAATTTTTATTTTCCGCCTTCGGATTATTAATACTGCTGTCAAGACGCGTCGTAGCGTATTAGCAGTCGACCCCTCAACTAGACTATTACCGATATTTGCAAACAAAATTGAAAATTTTCATGTGGTTGTTTTGATGATTTTGTAGTACCCACAAGAAAAACTGTGGGTAAAAGTGTGTTGCGCGGATATAGTTTTGGTCTCCAAACCGGTGTTGGACCCACCCAGGGTAATTTTTTATAAGCGCGGCCGAAGGCCGCCAATGCAGAAAGGTGTTCTGCGCAAGAAAACTATGGATCCCACCCCCGGTTTCGGAGCGCTCCGGGGCCATTTTTCGGTTTTTTGGAAATAACTTTTGACAGAAATAAAATTTTGAATTTCCGCTCTCGGAGTCGTGGTCCTGGGATCAAAACTCGTCTTTTGACACCTCTCCCGATATTTTTGGTCGGGTTTTTGCAGTTGTGAGCTAAAGTAAACAATTACCATATTTGTGTATTTTAATTGGTAATTATTTACTTTAGCTCAAAACTGTAAAACCACGTCCAGAAATATATGGACGAGTGTCAAAAGACGCGTTTTGTCTTTTATAAACAGGTATTTGCAAGCAAAGTTGGAAATTTTCTGTAATTTCCATTTGGTTCGTGTACGCACAAGTATTGCGTGTTCTGAAAACTGCAAGTGTGTTATTGGTACGGAAGTCAAAACGTATCTTTATATACCTCTCGCGACATTTTTGGACATGTTTTAACAATCGTGAGCAAATGCAAAGTATCACATTTAATTGTATGTGTTATTTACATTAGTTATTGAAAGCAAAGACGCGTGGACCAGCCTTCGGGAAAGCTATCGCTACCACGCCAGAGCATCCAAGCGGCAAAAGAGTGGCAGTAGCGGCGGCGCTGCGTTGGATGCGCCTATATTTTCGGAGGACATTGATTGGGAGTTTGCGATGGAAATGGCATTCTTGCCAAACGTTTCACAAAAACGAAGGTAATTTTGCAATCCACTTTTAACTAACTACCCGATGACTTAGAGACTTGAAACTCAGCACGTAGTTCGAGACTGGGTGACAATTTAGTTCTTGGGAAACCAAATTCCTTTGGGTGGTGTAGGGATCGAGATAACTGAAAATCTCTGAGAAACATGGTGAATCTTGCGATAGATTTTTTGGATTTTTTCAATTCCATATATTACTGGTGCTGTTAGGACTTAACGTCATATAGCTCCATACCAATTTTCATAATCCATTTATATTGGAGGTGTCACGCCCCTTTCTCCCCCGCCCCACATTTTGTTTGTGTTGGGGATTGACCTCATATAACTCCTTACTGAATTCAATGTTCTAGCATGAATATATTCAGAGTTATGTAGTACTAAATATTCATTTTGCATGGGAGGTGCCACGCCCCTTTTATATATCGATATTATTTTTAGCCTATGACCATCCTTGGAAGGTTTCTAGTGGGTTGTGCAAATTTGGTTGTGATCGGTCGATACGTTTAGGACGCAACTCGATCTATACCTACATACATAATTTGATTTTTATATATATAGATAGATGTGCAAGTTAAAAGTACCTGATAAGTTTCCCCGAAATTTCAGAATTTTTTTTGTCGAGAGTGTTGAGTATTTTTTCCATATGTTTTGATTGAAAAATCACTTTTTGTGCATGAGTTGTATGGAAGAAAACAAGGCTGCACAACGAAATAAACAAATTTTTTTTTTTCGACAACGAAGTCAAAAAAAAAATTTTTTTTAATTCGTTATGTTGGCATCAGAAACAAAATGAAAAACTTAGAATTGTTCAGTAATTTTTTGAGCGTTTTTTGTATGGAAAAACATACTCAAACTCTAAAAATCAATTTTTTTTTACTTTGATATCAACGAAATGAAACTTTTGAATATCGAATAAAAAACGAAATATTTTTATTTTTTTTAAGAAAATAACCAACACTCTCGACAAAAAAGTTCTGAAAATTCGGGGAAACTTCTGAGAAACTTCTAACTTGCACATTACAAAACTGCAAATTCGAAAAGTTTTTTGAAATTCGGATAAAAAAATTCAAATTTTGATAAAAAAAAGTTTTCGAAGTTTGATCCATTGTCATGAATTCTGTGTGTATATTTCAAAAAATGTTAACATTGTACATGTACTCTCTTGCAGGACATTTACATATTCATCGATTTTCAGTGAGGAATCAAGCCAATCTCCCTTAGATCCCTCAGAGGGCTTGAACAGCACGCAAATTTGTGACAACGATTCCCAATACGACTATGTGAGTATGGGTGCAGATGGTAATATCGACAGCAGTATTGCGCATTTGCACCAGCATCACATTCTGCGTTGATGTCTGGCAATATGCCCAACAGCATGACGTTCTATAAATAATAAATAAATAAAATATATAAATAGACCTATCATTTTGTATTTACAGAATCCAAAGCGTTCGAAACCGTTTACGTTATCTCAAAGTCCAGATTAGAAGTGGGGGCGCTTCAATAGAATTTTAAAAAAGCAAGAGGAGTTTTTGGAGGATCGTAAGAAATCCCCATACGCTCAGGCATTATCGACTTTTGACTGGCTGCTAAATAAGCTGCCACGTTCTGTCGGAGATGAAATGTGTCTTCACGTAAACAGTATCCTTCTACAGAAAATCGAGGAACACAAATCCAGCCAGACCACAGAATAAATTGGTCTGTACGTCAGTGCATCACCTGTGATCACATATCACATATCGTCCTCATGAAAAATAGTTATAAATTATATGTAAGTAAGCAGGCTAGACCTCGCCGTCGAAATTATGATTCCTTATGTTGGTACGAACAAAAAATTGGTCTACGACATACACTCATTGCCAAATTAATAGGTACATAATTGATCGGTCAACTACACCTTTCAGAATAGTTAATTGAATTTCAGAATTTGTCATTTGGATTAAGAATAGTTATCTGGATTTCAGAATATGTTAATTTGATTTCAGAATAGGTAATTGGAATTCAGAATGTGTGAATTGGATTTCAGAAATCGTCAAGTGGATTTCAGAAAATACCTTTCGAACCATTTTACATTTAAATGAATTTATGAAATGCCTTGAACTACAAATTATTTTCCAACTTTGCGTAATAAATTGTATGATATCTGAAATCCAATTGATGCCTTCCGAAATTTAATTGTCTATTTTTGAAATCCACTTCACACATTCTGAATTCCAATTGCCTATTCTGAAATCCAATTACCTATTCTGAAATTCAATTGACGTTTTCTGAATTCAAAATGGAAAAGGTTTAGATTTGCGAGTGATTCCTTCTAAGTTTTTAATTTTTTTTATAACAACATTAAATTTTTGGTTCGTACGAACATGAGCAACGACAATTTCGACGGCGCGGTATAAATTGCCAAATCGCCTCAGCCTAATACAGGCCCTTATTGAAAGTATATATTTAATGAATTTAATAAGCTCTTAAAGCGTCCAAATATTGAAGTCTATTAGCAAACTCTTTTGTTCATATTACCCAATATATTATTAGATAAAAAGAAATGTTATTTTATGTTTGTTATAAATTATACCCCTTATTCATAAAAAACAAAAAAAATAGGTTTATTAAGCTCTTATAATTGGAAATTTGTATGGAAATGTCATTTTAAAAATCTTTATAAACCCTCAGTATTTTTTATGTATAAGGGGGTATATTTATTTAAACCCATTATTCATATAAAATATTGAAGGTTTATAAAGCATTTTAAAATGACATTTCCATACAAATTTCCAATTATAAGAGCTTAATAAACCTATTTTATTTTTTTATGGATAAGAGGGGAAGTTTATAGGCGCTTATTGAAAGCATGCCTTTATTATTATTTATTGTATTGTATTATTAATGAGCTCTCAAAGAGTAAATATTGAAGTCTGTTGGTGAAATGTATGATATATAATGTGCGGCATAAATAAAGCACCGAAATTCCTTTCATAAAATCTACATAGCTTAACAAAAGTCAAATTATAAGTTTCCTCGAACTAAGTATCTTTTATTAATATAATAACTGTTTAGTATATCGAAGGCTGAGTGGAAGATCACCCTATTTCAAAACATTTAAAAATATGCCCTTTCTCAGAAATTGTTTCAAGAACGCCTTAACTTAGAATTTTTTCCAAAAACGCCCTATTTTATAACTTAGTTCCAAAACGCCGTATCTTAGAATGAGTTTACAAAATGTCATATTTGAACGAAAACTAAATACATTTCCAGCTGAGATAGGGCGTTTTTGAAACTCATTCTGAGATAGGACGTTCTTGAACCAAGTTTTGAAATACGGCATTTTTGAAACAAGTTCTAATTTTAGGCGTTCGTGTACCAATTTCTGAGAAAGGCATTTTCGAAAAATGTTTTGAAATACGGTGATGTTCCACTCAGCCGTCGATGTGGTCTTCATAAATAAAAGCAAAATATTGGGGCATATTCATAGTCAGAATTAGGTGGGTACTTAAAGTTAGTTGTAGCTATTTGACAAAACTTCCAATGCGCTATCTGTCAAAAAAGTTGCAACTAATTTAAAGTATACGCCTCATTGAATTAAGAACTTTCACTTAAGATTTTATTTAACCAAAAGCAACAGAGACTTTTCGGTGCTCTAGTTTTGGCGCACACGGTACATATCGTCACTTGCTTGCCAGAAGCGTGAGTGTGCCATTTGTTAAATTTTGACCTAATCAGGCCATTAGATGAACCATTAAATATTCTAGTATATTGTATCAAAATCTCGATTAAAATGCATAACAGGAAGGCTGTATAATTTGAATAACAGAAAGGCACTCTAATTTGCAAAATATAGCTAAATCTACAATAGAAGCCACCTAAACAAAAGTTGCAAAAGTTACAAAGAATTAATCAAACTTTGAAAAACGGACATCAAAATTTGCACCTTTTTTGACAGAGGGTCTAGCAAATTTTTGAGTACGCAGTTTTGTAGCCCAGTCAATTTCAGCAAAACGGTGTAAATGCTAGAACGACTAAAAAGTTTATCTGAATTTTCAGAATTTTTTGTAGAGACTGTTGAGAAATTTCTTCCATACAACGTATGAGAAAATTTTTCTTTTGTATGGAAGAACAAGCCTCTACAAAAAAGTTCTGAAAATTCAGATAAACTTTTCAGTCGTTCTAGCATTTACACCATTATTCTGAAATTGATTGGGCTACAAAACTGCGTACTCAAAAATTTGCTAGACCCTCTGTCAAAAAAGGTGCAAATTTTGATGTCCGTTTTTCAAAGTTTGATTAACTCTTTGTAACTTTTGCAACTTTTGTTTAGGTGGCTTCTATTATAGATTTCGCAGCCACTGTTTGTATGTATATTTATTTTTAGTTTTTAATGTTTCTTTGTATATACATACATTGAAAGTGAAATTTATAGACTGAATAAAAGCCTTCAATTCCAATTCTATATTTAATATTGCGATTTTATATATTTTGTATGACTTTGGGTCCATCAAAGGAAAGTACAGCGTCCAAAACCATTTTAGAAAATAAATCTTTTTGTTGATGAATAAGTTTGGAGGACATTGCTGTGGCAGGGCATTTTTCCAATAAAGCACGTTGTTATTCCTTTGATTGGCGCTTCTACATGTACAGCCATGTCATATTTTGGTCATGCATAATTGTAATGCTTTACGTATAGCTTTAATGATGATACGTGCATGCACGCCTTCCTCAACATATGGCTTAACTTGTTTTAAGATTTCACCTGATTAAAGTACTACTGAAATGGTGCCATCGCTGACCTGATAAGAGAAACATTTTTATTCTACACATTCTAATATCACAAAAAACTTACCTCAGCAGCTTGAGATTTGGCGATGTCGACTAGAGTTTTACGCCTGGATGCACAATATGCAATAGTTTCATACTGCTTGCACCAACATTTGAAATTGTGGCCTTACCACTGGAATCAACAATATGCTTGTCCATACTGCGTGGACCAAATGTAGTGCGTATAGCGTCCACAATTGATTGCGAGGCATTGATGTTGGATATGAGTTGAGGTTTACCTTGAGAGCTATCGGTACCCAAACATTTTTTACACAAAAAGTCATATGTACCCAATACAAGTTCAGGACATTCATATTTATCGACACGCTGTCCGGTGTGGCCCAAATGTTGGAAATATTCAGTTGGCACTGTTGAGAAAAAATATGGATCAATGAACACAAGCAAAATTTAAAGATTTTTTTTACCATCTGTTATTACTTTACACATAAGACTTTGGAAACGACGACCAGCATCTACAAATTGTATATACGAGCATTGCAAAGATTACATCTAATTGCACCCAATTAACCAAAATTTACAATGGGTGGCTCATATTCACCCTCAACCGTGCGTGCCATTGGTGAGACGGTAAGTGTAACGGACAAAGCTATTGTTTTTAATAAATCAGCTGTTGCAGGTATGCAATACAAAGACGACCTGCAAAGAAGAAAGATCAATGTAGTTGCCAAACAAAACATTAATTTCGATTATCGATACCTAACGTAACGTGGCGAGGAGTTACCCTGATCTTCTACCACATATTTTGTGGTCACCAATGGTGGTAATAAACCTTGTTCATTAGTAATAAAAGCACCACCAGCGCTATTTTGATTTTCAATGATAACGCTTATCGGATTTGGCATCTGATCGGGATCTAAACGGCGTTGGGCTTGATCATACTGTTGCGGCTGTTGATATTTACCAGTAACAGGTGCAGGTGGTTGCTAAAGAAAATAACACAAAAATAATCATCAGCAAATTTGTAAATTATTAGTTGTATTAGCATACATTATAACCAGGACGTCCGGACGTGTCCGGGTATTGGGGGTTGACTGAGCATTGGCGTCTGTCCAGGTTGTGTTGGTGGCATCATTTGACCCATGTAACCACGTGGTGCAGCTGGTTGTTGTAGAGGATAACCTGGATGTTGAGGTTGTGGTGGATAGCCCGGATTTTGTGGCATTGGCAGATAGCCATCACGGAGAGGTTATTGCTGCTGTTATCGTGGCATTGCATAACCCGGTTGCTGTTGTAGTATATACCTTGGCATAACTGGATGTGGTGTCATTGCCCCACCTGGTCCAGTAGATGCGGGCGGCATACCTGGAGGACCTTGTTGCTCATGGCCACCAAATGACTGGCGCATAAGGTGTTGAGGTGGCATTTGACCGGATTTTGACTGCATTAGACCAGGCTGTCGTGGCTTTGGACCCAGTTGCGGTGGCATTTGCTGTTCATTTGTTTGCTGGTATGGAGATGTAACACAGCCGGCAATTGATGTTGGTGGTGTAGCTGACCAATTTGAGGACCACTCTAGAAAAATAACAGCGGTGTGAAGTTAGCCCCCCTAACTAAAAATTTTTAATTTTTTAAAATGCTAATCGTTGATAATGATTGATACGCTTCTATTTTCGTTTGATAGTTATTCGTTTGTTAGTAAACAAAATTTAAATATCTATGAGAAGTTAGCCCCCCCAACAAAAATGTTTAATTTTTTAAAACGCTAATCGTTTGATAGTCGTTTGATAATGATTGATACACTTCGATATTCGCTTGATAGTTATTCGTTTGTTAGAAAAACGAAATTTTTTAAAATATCTATGTGAAGTTAGCCCCCCAACTAAAAATTTTTAATTTTTTAAAACGCTAATCGTTTGATAGTCGTTTGATAATGATTGATACACTTCGATATTCGTTTGATAGTTATTCGTTTGTTAGAAAAACGAAATTTTTTAAAATATCTATGTGAAGTTAGCCCCCCCCCCCCAACTAAAAATTTTTAATTTTTTAAAACGCTAATCGTTTGATAGTTATTCGTTTGTTAGAAAAACGAAATTTTTTAAAATATCTATGTGAAGTTAGCCCCCCCAACTAAACATTTTTAATTTTTTAAAACGCTAATCGTTTGATAGTCGTTTGATAATGATTGATACACTTCGATATTCGTTTGGTAGTTATTCGTTTGTTAGAAAAACGAAATTTTTTAAAATATCTATGTGAAGTTAGCCCCCCCAACTAAAAATTTTTAATTTTTTAAAACGCTAATCGTTTGATAGTTCCTTATGTTACCTTGTGGATCCTCTCTAAAAAGGATTCTTTGATAAGGCCTATGCGCTGGATTTATCAGAATCTGGAGATGATACATCTTCTGTATATCACTGTTGAGAACGAACTTATACATTCTCCATCAAATGATTAAAAGTGTTAAATCCGCTTGAAGAGCGGGACCTACATGCAGAATATCATTTAGTGACACTCCATTGGATGTTTTGCTAGAAGCATTAAAGACTACTCGCAACTTTGTTGAAGTGCTTTCAGGCTTTAATACCGCGTGATGTGGGAGATAGAAATTACTAGGAGAATGTTCAAAGGTGGGAGAATCGACTTGTTCCATGTGGTCTAGTTCCAAGTATTCCTTGACCACCTTGCCGTATTCTACCTTTAAAGAAGGATTCTTGCTTAATCTAGATTCATTGCTATAAAACTGGCGTAGCGCGATGGGTCGAGATACCCCTAACTTCAGATCCGTAGGATAAAACTGTTTGAAGGGCAGTGACACTATGTATCTCCCCGCCGCGTTCCGTATGGTGGTCTTTGCATATAGCTCCTCGCAAAATGAATTCTCTTCCGTTTGAAGGTTTCTTTTTCTTTTTTTCGTCTAATTCCCAAAACTTACGCAATTGGTTATCTGGTGGCATGTCCTCTCCCATTGAGACTTTGGTGGCAAAGCAAGAGACGTGTGCAGTGGAAGATGCTCCGGTGATGATCCACCCAAACACGGTCTCTTGGGACAGTAAATTTTTATGGACATTGCGCTTTACCCCATCTAACATGACTTTGGGATACAAATCTCCTCCTATGAGAACGTCTACCGGACTGCTTTGTAGGAAATTCGGACCTGCAAAGGTTACTTTGGGGATTTGTTCTAAAATCTCTTCGTTTATTGAAGTTGAGGGTACGTTTCCAGTGATATTTGGTAAAACGTACGCGGTGGCTTCTATCAAAAGGTTTGGGTCACGGGGTGAGCCCAAAATGAAGGAACAACTATTCGAGAAATTATTACAAACTTTTTGATTTAGTCCCGAAATAACCGCGTTGGTTTTTGAGCATGGAAGCTTGCGAAGTCGCTCCGAAATGAAGTATGCTTCCGCAGCTGAGTCAATCAATGCCCGAGCGACATATGTTGACCCCAAGTGACAAATGTGAACCATTGCGGTTCCGAGAAGAGCTGAGGATTGCCTTGACGATTTCAAGGTTTCTTCATCTGGAGATGAGTTTCTATTGGATGGTGTGGACTGAAAATTGGTGTGGAATGCTATTGAAGCAGTTGCTACGATTGAGTCTTTGGAAGGATGGGTGTTAGAAGGTACTCTGTGCAGAAGAGTATGTGGTCTACTTTTGCACTTGGAACACGAGTATGAACTTTTACAGTCCTCCCAGACAATTGAGGCAGCAATTATGCTTTTTAACTTGCCCAAACCTGTCATTCATGGCTTAAGCTGAAAATTTGGTACAAAGTCGTAAAGGATGTTGTTGCTTAGGACATAATATACAATTTGATGAGGTGACTTTAGTTGCGAGTGCCACCTTCTTTGGATTTGCTGGATTATGTGACTGTGACGAATTTTTTTGTTGTTGGTTCGTTGAAGACGCTGAACACTTCACATCCACTATCGATTCCAAAGTCCTATATCGCATGGTGAGGAAGGAATCCATTTGACTCCACTTCGGTATAGCCGTTTTGTCTACTAAAGATTGTTCCCAATGGGCAAGTGTGGTTTCTGGGAGATGGTTGGAACATATGAAAATCAGGATTGGATCCCAATTTTCAATGTTGACCTCGTGCATTTTCATCGCGGACAAGCATCCATTAATGCTCCGCTGTAGCTCTTCCAGAGCTGAAGCGCTTTCAGTCCGAATGACTGCCACCTTCAAGTGGCTATTAATTAACACCCGCTTATTCTCATATGCCGCTTTTAAATTGGACCATGCCATATTAAAACCCTGATTGGTTAGTGGGGCTTTGCTGACTATTTCATTTGCTTCGCCACTTGTCTTTTTAAGAAGATGAAACAGTTTTTCAACGTCACTGAGTCGCCCGTTATTTATATAAATCGCGGTAAACAGATCCCGAAAGGATGGCCAGGACCCATAGTCCCCATGAAAAATGTCTGTGTCACATGGCGGTAAGCGTAAACTATTCGAGGAGTTGGCTACTTGGGCAAGGGTCTGGGAAGGTGCCTGGATAGGTACGACGGCTGCTTTCTGAGTGTATTCAGTAATGCGCGCTGAACAAGACATATAATCCTTAAAGGTTGCAGATTGTTTGGCTTTTACAGCTTCTAACTCGTCCTGATCAGTCAGCGAACATTTTTCGTAAGCTTCCTTTGTTCTGGACCAAATGTCCAATACTTCTGCTTTTAAAATGTCTAGGGAAGCCACTGGATGTTCTTTTAACGTTGATTCATCGTATTATGCGTTGAATCTGACGACCTGATCTTAGCATCTGGTGAAAAAGTTTAAAGCCATCTTTGCACTTCGAAGTAAAATGATTTTCGTTCAATGAAAATTCAGATTGAAAAAAAAGTACTAAATATTCCTCAAAACTCGCTTAAGTTATAATGATAATGAGCTTAAAATGCGACCCGTATGAAGGGAATGATAAACGCTACCAAATTATAAGCAAAATTCTAAGTGGTTTAATGGAACCAGTACTACTCCACAAGTGACTACTGGGTTGATGCAAATTTTTTCCTACCAGGAAATTTACAACTGTGATATGCGTTCCAATGTAAATGGTCGTTTAGTGTGCAACTGATATTGCGAGAGCGGCAAATAACCAAGCGAAGTTAATGTTAACAAATGTTTGTAGTCAAAGTAGTCTAAATCAAAAAGTTTGAATCGGACAAAGCTAATAAAAATTAGCATTTGTGATTAAGGAATCTTATTGGAAAATTAATAGCAGAGTACAAAGCAAATTAGTTGCTTCTACAGCTGTAGTTTTTACGATGTTTTTAAGAGCTTTAATCACTAAAAAATTCTAACAATACTCACGCTTGAGTTATATTGAGTTAGACCACTTTGACCAAAAGGAACAAGCAATTCATTTTGCGCCTATTGTTTGTGCACTGAGCAGACGTATGTATGTATGTATGTATATGCAAATATGTAGCTACCACTGTTGGAATGAACGTAGGCGAAAGAGTAAAAAAGCAAACCGTTGGGCACAAGGCAACGATCAATAAAAAATAAACGAAATCGAAATTTATTAGAGTTTGTTCCGAAGACTAAATTACAAAAATTCTTGTTATTAATTTTTCAAGGATGTAGGCACTTTGTACAAATAGGTTCTTATCTCACGATAATTATAAACAGGATAAATACGATCGTATTGACTTATTACGGCAGAAATTAGGTTTATTTAAATTATCTATCACAATCTATTTGCACATAGAAAGGTGCTTCGGAACTAAAATAAAACAAACGCCGGCCCGTCTAATGTATGAAAGCAATCGTATTTATCACTCGATAATTGTACATATGTCCATATGTCACGAAGTAAACCTATTTGTACATTGTAGCTTCTATCACTTTTTTCACTCTTTAAAAATGATAAATTTCACTCCACCCCAATTAATTTAATTTAATAAAAACAACCAAAATTATATTTATTTATACGTACTCTAAATTCTTAATAAAGTACCTCAACAAAATATTTTATTTTACACGCACCTTTTTGTTCCAATTTTCTCGATGAGTTGGTTCGTTAATTTTGTTTCCTTCTTCGTTTTGGTTATTCTTCTCTCACTAAGGCTGAAAAGATGTAGAGATGCTTTAGCGAATTGTTCGTTGCTTGTTGAGTGCGTAGGCTTCGGTGGACCAAATGTTTGGGGGGGGGGGGGGGGGGATAGCGACGAAAGAAAGCGCCGGTACGAACTCACGAATTGGACGAGTTGATCAAGCAGCGAACCACAAAGAAAAAAGAACAATGAATTAGAACATAATTCAAGGATTGTTTATTTGCATAAAATTAAGAGGTAAATTACATACATATATAGAAGGATATATATGAATTTATGCAAATATATAAATAAAAAAATAAATGTAAGGCGCGATAACCTCCGAAGAGATCTAAGACCGAGCTTCTCTTCCAATTTGCGTCGTGCTCCTCCTGATTTTCCCTACAAATGGGCCGGACGGGACCTACATGATTTTATGCCGACTCCGAACGGCATCTACAAGGCAGATGAGTTTTCACTGAGAGCTTTTCATGGCAGAAATACACCCGGAGCGCTTGCCAAACACTGCCGAGGGGCGACCCCGCTTAGAAAAATTTTCTTCTAATTGAAAAACCTTATTTCTAAAATTTTTGATGTTGCTTTGCCCGGGGTTTGAACCCAGGGCATCCGGTGTGGTAGGCGGAGCACGCTACCATCACACCACGGTGGCCGCCAATATGCAATATGCAAATATATACAGTTACTCACGAACGTACGTACCAAAAACGTGTCAGCTGACACGACCTATCTTATGAGTGTGCAATGTAGACGAAAACTCACCGACGTGCAACGCCCGTACGTACGTAGCCCGGAACGTAGAAATCAAAACAATTTAGATTTTTTCCGTATGAACGTGTCAGCTGATCGCTCTCTCACTAGGCAGAGTTGCCTGTAAGCTTTTGTGCGCTAATTTTTGACCGTTTGCAGTTTTATGCAAAAAACACCTAATTAAAGTGTGAATAATTTTGAAAATAATTCGAAATAATTATATAAAAGTGCAGATTATAAATATGTAATCTAGTTATATTTCTTTGATGTTAATTCCAGCCTTTTACAACATCAAAAATTAAATTGGAAAAAGTTGATGTTTCCATAAGCATGCATGCAAAATGGTCAATGGCAACAGTGCTTATCTGTAAACAATACACACACAAATATGTTATGTACATTTACACAGACGCACACATTGATTCCTACGGGCTTGAGAGTTCGGTCAAACGTGTTTCGTACGACAAACGTCCGTACGTACGGCACACGTCGATGGGTAATTGCCGCTTGATGCAACAATCTGAGACGCCTACATATACATATGTATACCGAATACAGTACTTACAATATGAATACGCGCGAACAAACATGGCAAGAGCGAAATTAGCTATTGCATATATTTATGACGCTACCACATATATATAAAGAGTGCTGCGCGTTATGAATACAGTACACGCAGAAACGATATAATATAGAGACATTGCATAGACGAAAAATCGTGTGAGGCAAGCTTCACAAAATTCTAGTAGGTCACATTCACCACTTACCACAGCAGAATTTGTTAAACTACCACTGTCTGTATTTGTTATTTAATAATTATTTGTACACTTTTTATTCAGCTAATGTGTTCAGAATTTTAACTTTTACTCACTAAAACTCCAATCAGTGTATTTCTGTGCTTAAATTATGTTAAAAATTGTGTTAAAGTTTTTGGTG
The DNA here is from genome assembly GCF_040869045.1 of Eurosta solidaginis. NCBI lineage: Eukaryota > Metazoa > Arthropoda > Insecta > Diptera > Tephritidae > Eurosta > Eurosta solidaginis. The sequence continues at coordinate 180,489,620 of NC_090324.1, forward strand.
TGGTGAAAGTGACCTACTAGAATTTTTTACGCTCCGCTGCTTTCCACCGAAGTTCGCGCATGCAATACCTTTCAAAAATGTTTGGTACACGCCAGTAAAGCAAGACCTGGCCGTACAGTGGGCACTGCTATATAGCATACACTGCTATAAATATTTTTTTAAATCTAGTATAAATGCATACGTATGTATATGTAGCATTTTTTTCTTTTTTTGTATGTACCTCGTTGCACAGGGATATGCAAATATCTGTAGGCATATAGCCATACCCAACAGAATTGTATACCCACATGTACTTATGGGCTACAATAACTGCTTGGGTATAGCACATATGTATATACACCCATGCACATCAATGCCTGCGTACACTTAAAAATATTCTTTTACAATTTTTTTTTTCTTTCTACATCTTATTTAATTTATAAGTAATTTGCTATGCCCAAGTATGTACATGATTATATATATAGCTATGAGCATATATACTCACATACATATATTTTAAGGGCTTTATGGATATAATAAAATCACGGACTTACCTCAGTTATGGCGGGAACTAGATTTTCTATTTTCTTTGCATTTAGATGCTTGGATTTGCGACGTTTAGTCGGTTTACACCCGGCACGTTATATTAATATATTAATAAAATTATAATTACTTTGGCGAACTTCGCACTAGCTTTTATATAAAACCGCACTTTAAATAAATCGACTTGGTCACCACTTCACTCACTTGCAATAATTTTGCAACTAAATTTTTCTGCTTTCGCAGACTGCAAGCGACCCAGCTAGCGACCGTCAGCTTGCCCGCGATCATCACCGAGTATTTGGTATAAACCAACTCTGGTAATTTGGTACGAATTGGGTCGAACTTCACTCACATATTCACACTCTTTTCTAGCAATACAGATATCTGTAGATATTTGTGTCATCCTTTGATGGGCTAAATACTCAAGTACACTATGTAACAAAAAGCAGAAAAAAAGGGCTGCGGTTACAGGCTCACAACCGCCAATGGTGCTCGTCCCATGGAGCGTTTGCGAAAAAGATTAGCAGCCTCTTAATTAAAAATACCTTGCCCAACGTGTGGCTTCGTCCCACGACCAAAAGCCGGGCATCACAAAAAAAATCTAGATAATTTGTTTAGTCTACTCTCTGACTGAATCTCTCTTTTGGTATACGTTTCTCAGACTATCACCGGGTTTGCTATAATACTAAACACACACGTCTATATCGCAACAACAAACAACACTCACAAGTAATCAAACTGTTGAAATTTAACATGCCAATTCACCAATAATATACTAGTAATAGTAGCCAATTATAATATCATGTATCCAAATGGTCCATTTGCAACAGGCCAGACAATTACTAAAAAAGTTCTAAAAAAAAGATACTAAGCTACAAATATATTCTTTGCATGGTATACCCACAACTTCCCCCCAGAGCTGTCTTCTAATTCGTATAATGAATTTCCGATTATTCGCAGGACGACGCACTGTACGTGCTTTGGCGCTAACTTAACGTTCTAGTTATCAAAGACTGATCGAAGAGTAAAGATGTTGATTGCCGAACTTCGGTGGAAAGCAGCAGAGCGTAAAAAAATTCTAGTAGGTCACTTCCACCACACCAAAAACTTTAGCACAATTTTTAACATAATGTAAGAATAAAAATACACTGATTGTAGTTTTAGAGTGTAAAAATGTAAATTATGAACACATAGCTCAATTAAAAGTGTACAAATAATGGTTTAATAACAAATACAGACAGTGGTAGTTTAACAAATTCTGCTGTGGTAAGTGGTGAATGTGACCTACTAGAGGTTTTGTGAATCTTGCTTCACACGATTTTTCGTCCCTGCAACATCTTTACTCTTCGATCAGTCTTTGTAGTTATCAGCTTGACAGCTCTGTTTGAACTTGCGTCGATATACCACTTGTCCGACATTGAATTTATCATCTTTCGCACGAGTGTTGTAGACCTTTTCACTGACATGGTGTGCTCGCTTTAGTTAATTAAACACCTTATCTCTTATAAGTTGGCTTCTGTCTGGTCCTATCACATTCTCTGTCCTTTATCGGCCCTATTCTGCGAAGAACGTCGTAAGATGCCCCATGCTGCACCATTGGCATCCCAGACACTGCATAATACGGGGATTCATCTATGGCTACATGTTTCACACTTCTTAGTGCAAAAGCCGCGTCACTTACATGCTGATCCCAGTTTTTCTGATTTTCCCTGATGTACGCCCTAATCATTTGTAGCTCAGACCGTTTCACGCGTTCTGCTGCATTCGCTTGAGGGGCGTAGAATGCGGTACGTATGTGCTTTGTGCCATATTTTTCAAAACAATTGGTGAAGAGCTCAGACACAAATTGTTTCCGATTATCGGAGTGTACAAATTCGGGTACTCCGAATATGTGGAACACCTCCCTTTCAAGATACTGCACTACCTTGACAGCAGTGGCACGTTGCATGGGTTTAAGGAACACAAATTTACTAAAGTGATCTAAACATACAAAAGCAAGCTCATTTCTATCCTGTGTACGACGATATGGTCCCATAAAATCAACATATAGACTTTGGAAAGGTCGCTCAGTTTTCTGTTGCTTTTCATTGGTGGCTTACGAAAATTGTTTTGTGTTTTGGTGGTTTTGCACACGCTATATTCCTTAACACATTTCTGCACGTCTGACGCCATTCCCGGCCAGAAATACTTTTCCCTTATACGTGCCAGAATTTTGTGAATGCTCCCATGACCAGCCGATGGCGAGTAATGGGCGGCTTCCACCAAACCTTGCCGCAGTTCAGACGGCACCCAAAGCTTCCAGGTCTGGTCCTCTTTAAAGTCACTCCCCCGGTTGAACTGAGTCCGTTTATATATTTAGCCATCAGATACGCACAGGTCAGGTAGTCTGTCTTGGTCTTTTATAATCGCGTATTTCAGTGCAACGTACTCGCAAGTTTCAAAATATGGTGACTCCAAGCTAACGTCCAATACCCTGCTTACATGCAACAGCTCTTCCATATCCATCCTCGACAGCGTATCTGGAACAAAATTTTGCGATCCCTTGCGATGTTCGATGTTGAAATCGAAAGCCTGTTATTTCAGACTCCACCTGGCTAGTCTGCCGCTAAGATCTTTTTGGCCCATCAACCATTTTAAGCTAGCGTGATCGGTGATGATGGTAAAAGGCAAACCTTCAACATAAGGGCGAAATCGCTTGACGCTGAGCACTGCGGCGTAGCATTCCAATTCTGTTACACTGTAATTTCGTTGTTCTTTATTTAATTTTTCCGACATATAAGCCATTGGTCGCTCGTTTCCGTCCTCGTCCAGTTGGAATAAATCTCCACCCACCCCGTCAGTCGAAGCGTCACACTGTATATAGAAACGTCTGCGGAAGTCCGGTTGTGTCAAAACTGGTGCAGAGATGAGGCTTTGTTTAAGCTGTTTGAAAGCCTCACTCGCTTCTTCCGTCATTATAAATTTCTTTATGTTTTATTTGGAGAGACAGTCGTGCAGAGGCGCTGCAATAGTAAATCCTCGGTACCAGCCTGACATGTCTAAGAACCGTCGGAGCTGCTTCGGGCTCTTTGGCTGTGGAAAATCTTTAACTGCAGCAATTTTGTTTGGGTCTGTTTTTATGCAACCACCACCAATTACAAATCCCAAATACCGCACTTCTTTGAAGCAGAACTTGCTCTTCTCCACATTAATAGTTAATTTCGCGTCGCGCAGACGCTTAGCGACCTTTTCCCTTAAAGACATGTGTGACTCAATATCTACAGTACAAACTAACAGATCATTAAGGTATACAAACACAGAATCACGTAAAGCGGCCGGAATAACCTTGTCCATAAGACGACACATACGCTGAGCAGCGTTACACAAACCAAAAGGCATAACAGTAAAATGATACAGAGGCCTGCCAGGAACGGTGAACGCGGTTTTCTCTCTAGATTTTTGCTCCAATGGTATTTACCAGAAGGCATATTTCAAATCAATAGCTGAAATGAAATGAGTATTCTGGAGCCTGCTGAGTATACCATCGATATGAGGCAGTGGATATGCATCCTTAACCGTGCGTTCATTTACCTTCCTGGCGTCTAAGCATAACCGATTTTTAGTGCCTTTGACAACGAGCGAAACCGGTGAGCTCCAGCTGCTGTTGCTTTCTTCGATTACCCCTAGAGACAACATCCTATCCAACTCGGCGTAGACTAGCTTCGGGATTGCCGGCGAAATCGGGTAATGCCTTTGTTTTATTGGTATGTTCTCATTCACCACTTCTATAGTATGCTCTTCAATATATGTTTTTCCTAAACCTAATACGGCAAATGAAGGGAGTTGCACTTTTATCCTATCTAATATGAAATTTTGCTCAGTGGAAAGGTCATATTGCACTGCATCAAATGAGAGATCGCCTTCGACGGGTACGAGCTCTAAAACCGACCTATCAACTATTCTGTCGTTCACTCCTCTGTTAACCACATTCATTCTGAATTCATGCCAGAAATCAATTCCAAGGTAAACTTCTTGCGTCAATTCTGGTACTATAAGAAACTCTAAGTTTTCCGTTGTGCCATCCCACGTTACTGGCAGGGTGATTACGCCCACTACCTCCGTTACACCTTCATTGGCTCTACCAGGCATGCGTAACCAACGAACCGATATCATTTCGTTACGATAATTAACGTTAATAAACGAAACAAAGTCATTTGTTTCATTTATTAACGTTAAGAACGTCAAATTAACGAAATGATTTTGTTTCGTTTTCTGCCCTATCAAAACGAAATCAAATCGTTATGTTGATTATTAATTTCAAATTACGCTGACAAAGCTGATTGATAGCGGAGTCATTAAAGGTGAAAGCATTAGCCAAGCTGATTGCAACTTTTCTCATGAATTTTGACAGTACGAACATTTCTCATAATATTTTTGACATTACCACCAACGAATTACACAAACAAATTACATGGAGTTTGTGTGTGTATGTCCGCTCGCTGTTACCACCTTACGGCTTCACTTGGCTATAGCATTGCCAGCACAATTCAAACATAAAATATCACGTTTTGGTAACGTTTTTAACGTTAACGAAAGCTTTTCGTTTCGGTTAAAAGCGAGATACAATTTATCTTGATAATTTCTTTATCGATAATATTTCGAAGTGTTTCAACAGAAACGGTGGAAATTTTGTGATAAACGATTAGCTTAACGTTAAGGTGCATCCCTGGGCTGTACGAACATTCTGACCGGATAAAGGAACAACATCGCTTTCTTTTCCTTCCAGGAATTGCATACCGCCTTTCCCAAGACAGCTCGCACAGGCCCCTGAGTCTAACAGAGCTAGTGCTTCCTGGTTTCGGGTAATAGCTCTAGCAGAAATCTGTTGTCGCCCTTCAATGTGACTATGGTTGCAATGATCTTTTTACGTATTCTTTTCAACGTACGTTGTTTTTCTCGCATTTTCTTTATTTTTCTAAAATTCCTATTCTTTCTCTTAGTTTCTATTTCTTCCAAAAAAATCCGTTTTCTTGCTTCTTAATACATTTGATTTCGTTCATGTAAACTTCTCCCTATACTTCTACTTGGTTTCGCACTTTCAATTATATCTTCTTTATATTGTAACGAATTTACTTGCAAATCCTCTTATTTGCAACCCTCTGCTAAGTTCGTATCTCTAAACTGTTGAATAAATAACTCCGATATGTAATAATGCAAAATGGCCTTTATTAAAGTACTTCACAATAACACTCAAACTGTGCAACGAATAGCTTGCTTAATAACCAAGCTGATTGATAGCTCAAATGAAACTCTACTATTGCCCGCCAGATTGCGTGCTTAATCAATAACTGCTTGATAGCTCAAATCAAACTGAATTCCAGCGCCTCTACATTTGCTGCATTATATACTCTCTGATTTCAACGTTCGTATCTTCTAGGCGCTTCCAGAATTTACTAGTTGCCATTAGCTCTCAAACTTCTCACCTGTAACTACAATTGCACGATTTTATAGCTTTTCTCATTGCATACTTTCAGGAGTATCTCAGATATATGCATGTGTTTGTGCATTGACTCTCCGCTGCTCGTATACGTACAGGGTACATCTGTGTAGACGCAATTTCGTTTATGTAGATACATAATGATTGAATTATTGATGTGAATTCACGTCACTGCTTAGCATCGGCTTAGAGATAGCAGCACCCCTTAGTTTTGCTAATATTCGTAACACTGCCCTCCACCTAAGTCTGATCGTCCCGATCAGACAAATCTCTCGATCTAAACGCTGCTAGCATCGCCAAATATACCACTCTTCTATTTCGTGATTTCCCAATTGCTTGTATGCGGTAGATGACATCACTGATCGTGTTCATAACTCTGTACGGGCCTTCCCAACTGCACCGATATTTGGATGGAACACCTTTCCGCCGGCGAGGGTTGTATAGCAGTACCAAATCTCCCTCCCGGAAACCTTCCGAATTATTTTCCTTGTCGTACCTGTGTTTCATCTTACTACTCATTATCCTGGATCGTTCCCTCGCACTCTGATGCTTGGCCAATGAAGAACTACTTCGCACAGCTTGATCTTGACGGATTGATTTTGCATCATCAGTATCGTCTTGACATTTCACAAGAGTAGTGCGCGCTGGCTTGAAAACACCCTTGCATTTTTTCTGGAAACTTCTTTCAGTCGTTTTAGTGCGTCCATTAGGGTCTGTCAATGCCGATCTTTTTCTCACAGGTACTCTTGTTTTCGCTTTATTTGGCCCATTCGATCCGTCAACCTTTTCTTTTGACTTTCGTGGTCTTTGTCGAGTCTTTTCCACCATTACTCGATTACTGCTGAACCCTTTCTCCAACTTGAAGTTAAGTGGTATATCCTGGTTCTTATAAAGCATCACCCTTCTCTGCATATCGATCTTGATGTCATGGTCAACCAAGAAGCCAACTCCCAATATGACTTCATCAACGATCTCCGCCACAACGAATTTGAGTAGAACTGTGATCTTTCCAATCAAGACTGCACATACCACTTCTCCCTGGACTTGATTACACTCGCCAGTGACCGTACGCAACTTTGCTCTAGGTAACGGCTTTACTCTCCTGTTGACCAAGTCAGATCGGATCAAGGAATGAGATGCGCCCGTATCGACAGTCAGTACACGCTCCTTGCCATCCACATTCCCTCTGACGGTAAGACTGCTTGATTTCCTTCCATTTGCGACACAGATACCACAGGACATTCAATAGCTGAAGCTAGCTCTCGATTTTTCCATCTGGCACGCTATTGCTCATCTCCTCCAGCTTTGCGTTTACGGCCACAAAAGTTGGAACTACCAGGACCAAGATCGCAATGACGTGCAATGTGACCGGGCTTCCCGCATTTGAAGCATTTGATAACTTTTTCACTCCGCTTTTGCGATCCTTTCAGCGCCTCCAATATTGCGTCTACCCACTCTGGCTTTCTACTTCCACACGGCGTGCTTTGAAAACTGGCTTACACAGAAGCGACGCTGTTTCCTGAATCAGAGCTTGTGACACCATTTCTGCGAATGTTGGCTTTGGGTTTGCGTATGTAGCTCGCTTTGTTTCGGCGTCCCGTATGCCATTTATAAAGCTCTGAATCTTTACCCTTTCAGTGTATTCCACGGGTGCGTCCGCATTCGCTAAATGTGCTAGCCTTTCAATATCCGACGCAAACTCTTGCAATCTTTCACCAGGCCTCTGGAAGCGGTTCAGCAACTCCATTTGGTATATCTGTCTCCTATGCTCGCTTCCATAACGTCTCTCGACAGCGGCCATCAATGCTTCATAGTTGTTCCGCTCTCCTTCGGGAATGGTTTGTAAAATCTCAGCTGCAGGCCCTTTCAACGCCATGAACAGTGCAGCAACTTTATCTTCAGCACTACAGTTGTTCACTGCTACGGTCTTCTCAAACTGAATCTTAAACACCTTGAAAGGAACAGAACCATCAAAGGATGGTGTTTTTTACCTCTGGATTGCTTGCTGAAACAGCTGGGCGATTTAGTTGTAACTGCTCCATACGACCTTTTAAATCATCTACTTCTGCCTGAAATTGAGCCATTTTTGCATCCTGCGCTTCCAGTTTTGATGTACCTGTTCCAAAATTTCTGCCCGCAATTCAGATATACGTGCCTCTTGCGCTTCCAATTGAGATGCCATATATGTCTTTTGGTCTTCCAGTTGAGATGACACTTGCGACGCCATTTCTGAAATAGGTGCCTCCTGTGATTCCAGTTGGGATGGTATGCCTTCTGTTCTTCGAGCTGTGTTTCCATCTTGGATGTTATGTGTGTATCCTGCGATTCCAATTATGATGACATGTTGGTAGATATTTGTGATGTCATTTCGGACATTTGTGCCGATATTGCAGCCAATATCATGTTCAGGTCTGTGTTCGCCATTGTCTGCGGTGTTTCATTTTTCTCTTAAATTTTTGTTGTTGTCCCGTCCCCATCAAGATAAAAGACATACTCGTCCACACCAATTCCTTCTGCTTCCATTGCCTCTCGTAGCCGTGCCTGAAGTTCGAGTTTAACGCCGCTTGTATTCAATCCACGGCACTCCAACAACTTCTTCAGTTGCTGGATCTTCAATTCACTGAACTTTGCCATGTCCTTGTTGTCTTCTCAAATTTATTCAACAATTCCTCTTCTGACACCAATTGTAACGAATTTACTTGCAAATCCTCTTATTTGCAACCCTCTGCTAAGTTCGGATCTCTAGACTGTTGAATAAATAACTCCAATATGTAATAATGCAAAATGGCCTTTATTAAAGTACTTCACAATAACACTCAAACTGTGCAACGAATAGCTTGCATAATAACCAAACTGATTGATAGCTCAAATGAAACTCTACTATTGCCCGCCAGATTGCGTGCTTAATCAATAACTGCTTGATAGCTCAAATCAAACTGAAATCCATCGCCTCTACATTTGCTGCCTTATATACTCTCTGATTTCAACGTTCGCATCTTCTAGGCGCTTCCAGAATCTACAAGTTGCCATTAGCTCTCAAACTTCTCAGCTGTAACTACAATTGCACGATTTTATAGCTTTTCTCATTGCATACTTTCAGGAGTATCTCAGATATATGCATGTGTTTGTGCATTGACTCTACGCTGCTCGTATACGTACAGGGTACATATGTGTAGACGCAATTATTGTTTCGTTTATGTAGATACGTAATGATTGAATTATTGATGTGAATTCGCGTCAATGCTTAGCATCGGCTTAGAGATAGTAGCACCCCTTAGTTTTGCTAATATTCGTAACAATATTCTACTCGCTTCAAAATCTTCACCCGGTAATATTTTTTCCTACATTATTCACGTTTCCGGGTATTTTGCTCCTGTCCAGGGTGCCCGGTTCTCCCTGCTAGCGCCTGGTTTCCCGTTAAAAACACAAAAGGACTCGTCACGACCACAAACAAAACATTTCATATTATGAAATGAGGACTTAGTACATCTAGGGTCTTTTGCCGCTTCTGCCGGATTTTTTACAAAGAAATCCACCGGCATTCCGCAAACAAAACAAAACATCAGATGGAAGGGGGACATTTGAGGGTTGGGTTTAACAGGAGTGGGATGAGGTTTAGGTAACGCATATTGAGCTCCGGCACCAGGCACTGGATGTGACTGGCTTGCTCCTCTTCTCTCTGTCTAAAGCCTCTACCTCTTAGTTTTGAACTATATCACCGCTCGCCCCGTAAACTTCTACCTCACTAACTATTTTATTTCTATCCCGATTTTCCTTTATTAATTTTTCCGCGCGCTTATATTCGGATTTGAGTTCGGCTAAAGTGTTTATCCTAGAAGAAAATGTCAAATTGGCCAAATAAGGTTTTAAATTTCCCTTGATGATTTTTACTAGCTCTTCTTCCGGGAGTTTCTTCTTTAATCTGAAAGTCAGATCGTGAACATCCGCATAAAAATCTTCAAAGGTTTCTTGATGCGTCTGTTTTCTTTCCATAATTTCTTTTATTACCTCGTAATCCGTTTCTGCAGATTTGAACTGCGTCAAAAGTTCTGTCTTCAACTGTTCATATCCGAAATTCACATTATCTGCATTATCTTCTAATATTTTCCAATACCATTTTAATGCTACCCCGCTTACTAAGCAAAAGAAATCAGCTAACAACTGCTCGTATGAAAGCTGGTATTGGGCTCGCATCCTTTCAACGCGGAAAATAAAACGTTCGTGATTTTGTTACTGCCATCGAATTTTAGATGCCATTTATCTAAATCAATTTTTTTTATTACCAAAACCGCCTGATCTATTGGACTGGTCCCTATCATTATCTTCGTTTCTATGCTGGTTGTGATGACCGGGCGTTGACGTTGATGATAGCGCTGCCGGAGCTGCGGGTAGACGCATGGATTGTTCCATATCAGCAACTCTGTTGCTCAGGTGTGACATATTAGAGGTTTACGCCGATAACTTTATCGCCGGCGTCTACGCCGCCGCCGCCGGTGTTCTTACTTTAAAAGCTTGATTTTTCTATTTAAAAAAATTATATTTAGGAAAGGTTTTGTTTATATGTATTTAAGGAAATCAACGTGTTGGCCATCTGGGGTTTTTGCATCAAAATGTCGCAGACCGTTCAAACATTTTTAGGAGTAGCTCCTTGCGAAAGGATTGTCCCTCGTTCGCATGCTCCAGAGAGGCTTCGAACCTAACCCCGGTCTTTGGAATTGGTACTACTGCGTCTGCTGAAAAGAAATAGAGATACATAAAATAGTCACACTTTTGCCTGTATATCTCGTGCAAAGCGTAGTTTCACCTAGGGTTAACTCCTAATAATCGTCGCGAACACAATTTCTTTAAATAATTTGTCGCTCCTTGGCGGTCATGCATAGAGGCGACTTAGGGTTGCTATGAATGGTCTATTAATACTCATGACTATCGTGGCACAGGGCGTCTCCAGTTTTTTCGGCTGTTTTTAGGAGCTATAATTTCAGATGTGCGAACAGTAGGAATGCCTACCACCAGTCGCTACCACGTCTCCTGAGCCTCACACCATATGCCAGTACAGAAGCTATAGGACTGCGACTTCAAACTCATACCTTCGTCGACGTCACTTTCCTATAAGCTCTAGGTGTAGCTCCGAAGACTTTCCAACGGATGCTTTTGTCGCGCTATGCTGCCGAGCTACACCTTGAAACGCTAGGGAGTGACTATTCGGCCAAATATGCCGCCCTCGAAATCATAAGCAGTCTAAGTGGATGTCATTGCGACATGGGTGAAAATCATATAATCCTCGGCGCATCTACATAATTAAAATTTTACAAGGACCCTGGATAAAATTTTTAAAATGTAGACCAAAGATTGCAGACGTTTGTGTTCACATCATTGATTTCAATAGTCTTCGTTAAATCAAATTTAGAATGAAAGTCGACGGATTTTTAGTTGAAAGTTGTTAACTACTGTTTTCCAGCCTTACGATATAGGATGACCGCGTAGCTTCAGTTTTCAGACAAGTTCGACTGTCCACTACGTCAGGGTAGTATCACACATGGTCATTAGTTCCATTGTCTTGGGAAAGCTTTTGCTTCACCACTTTGAGTGTTCTTGCGAAGGACAAAGCCTCACCTGGTAGATATATGTGCCTGCGTATTCAAAATTGTAAAAGGAGCCGTAACGTGTAGGTGATATTTAAACTTGGTTGATAGGCTATAATCAATGTGATTCACTCCAAGGGACTAGTTTTGGATAGGGCCGCCAACTTTAGGAAATGTCAAACCGGGAGACTTGGGTGTTGAAGGATGAAGTGTGAAAATCAAAATTAACATTTCAGACGCTATTGCATAGTTTCGCAAATAAACAACAGATGTTTGAATGCAAGACTTAGTGATTTTTCAAATCCTTTTCATAAGTACATATATCCTCAACTTAAGTATGAGGTAAGAATAATTTCAAAGGAGTGTTTATGCCCCTAGAACCTACTAAAGGATTTTGCATCACTGATTACTTATTCTTCCAGCCAATCGCAATATAAATTTTTTTTAAAAATCATCATTTTTTTGGTGATTTGCTTTATTTAACAACTTGAGGACAATTTGAAAACATGTTCGCCATGGGTAATTTTATTTGAATTCATTTGCTCAATATTAATTTTTATAAAAAAATATGCAAAGTGATCATAAAAATTTATTATATAACTTTTCTTTTAGTGCTTTGGTGAATTGGGTGATGCAAAGTCCGTTTAAGCTGACATCGAAAGCGCCTGTTTTTTTAAATAACTTTTGAACAGTTAGAAAGAGTTAAATTTCGCAATTAGTTTCTTATAACTGGCACTGATGCGCATCCGTTGATACCACTTTCGACCATATCCGACCAATTTTCGACATGAACAATAAATGGCCTAAACAGTCTTAAACGAGTAGAAAATATAGTATCGCGCCGGACGCCGCGCCGCCACGCCGATATTTTTGACATTCGGCGGCGGCGTGCGAAAAACGACCAAAATCGGCGGCGGCGGCGGCGTTTATCGGCGGCGTATATCTCTATGACATATCCATGCGTCTACCCACAGCTCCAGCAGCGCCACCCTCATCTTCCTTAGCTCCTCATGGTTTGCATCATTCGCGTCAACTGCTCTATGCGCTCGGTTTGAGAAGCCCGTACTGAGGGTGGCGGTGCGGTCTCTTGATTGTTTATTGGCGTATTGCCGCCTGTAGTCCCTCCTAACTCCTCGGTATGCGCGTCGGTTGACTTTTCCAAAGCCCTATCTAGTTTTTTTGAAAAATTTAATGTGCTATTTAAGGTGCTAATGACCAACAGGTTCGTTAAATTAAAACCTAAAGGAGGATCTGCTGCTGTCTCAGCTACACCAAAATTTCTATTAGCACAACGACTGAAATAATTGGTAGGAACAAATTCTACCGGGTACCTAATCCCGGTATCTATTTGGGTGAGTATTAACCCTACTACTTGATTTTCGAGGGCTCTGATTATACTCCTAGTAACTCTTCTATCCCCAGAAATAATTCCTAATCCCAACCTCAATCCTTCCTCGCGACCTTTCCGTGCATCAATACACGACCCTCGTAAAATTTGTAAAAAAGTTCCAAAAAAATTCAATAATTCGAATACATTTGTTGTTTGCAAAATATGGGAAATCCTTATAGGTTTATTAAACGGTATATATTAATAAATAACAAATATATTATTAAATAAAATTCAAATTCATATATGTATGTAGGTTTAGAAAATTTAAAAGCAATATAGTGTTAATTCAGTGTAAGTATTCCTTATATTTTCTACGGAGATAATGCTGCAGTTTTATACCTATCCACACCTGCATACAGAATATATACTTCGGTTAAAAATTCATGTGCATGTACGAGTTGCGTTTTTTTCAATATTTTGCAACAAACGAAAATTCCGCAAAAAAAAAAGAAAATAATAATAATACCAAGGTAAAAGAAAAATTGTTGTACTTACTGATTTTACCTTGCCTAAATTTCAGTAGTAGGAAAAATTCTAAATTCCATAAAAGAAATCATAAAATATAAAAAAAATAATAAAATATCAAAATGAGAGCAAAAAAATTAAAATAAAAAAATAGAACCCGATTGTCTTCGATAAGCAACAGAAAGAAATCGAGAAAAAAATTCAAGATATGAAGAAAAAAAATGAAAGCAATTCACTATATTATTTCTTTCTTTGTTTTCTGTTTTTTTTGGATTGTTTTCAAAAACTGGTTTAAAATTTAAAAAAAAGGGACAGAGTTCTGAGTCCTGTTTTTTTCAGTTCCGTTTTTTTTCAACTTCTAGAGAATAAAAAAAGGAAAATAAATTTGAAAATGAAGTATATTATTATAAAAAAATGATATGACATGGGTTATGGAATATACAAATTATATGAATATTATAAAAAGACTTTTCCTTATCAAAATGAATATATTGTTGTTGGTGTGGTATTGGAGTTGAATCAGATGTTTAGCGGTGTGAGAGCTGATCAATCGTGGTCCGTTCGGCTGTCCTTGTCTAAGTCAACGTATGCTAATCCCCTATTTGGTTCGATGCACGACTTCAGCCTACCGTATCTGAATATCAGTAGATGGACGCACATCCGTTGTATCCAAAAAAAATCTATTCATTGAAATCCTCCTGCTAACCTCACATGTGCAGGTTGCAAAAACCCGCGAATGGTAGCTAACCTGGATAGACTACATTAGGCCAATCTGGCTGCGTTTCTAAATATATACTGAGATCCCACTTTCCACATATTCGAGAGTCTGTAAAAGGCACTCCAGGTACAAGCCCCGTATCCCCCCTAACTCATTCACTGACCACATTCTCCTCAAGTCTAAACTAGTGCAAAATAGCTCAGCAAATCCTTAACGTCCGACGAAGGAAATATAAGATCATGAAAAATTAAAAGAAGACAGAAGAAAGAAAAAAATAGAATACTTGATAGGGTGAATATTACTAAAGGTAAAGCAAACAAAAGTTGGTAAGAAAATCCAAAGAACTTCAAAAAGAATACAACTAAAAGGAAGGTAAAACAGATGAATAATGTTAAAATAAAGAAGTAACTGGGCTATTTCGTTGGGCGCCATTTTTGTTATATAGCTTTGTGTTAAGGACAGAACGGGGAGGCATACTTGCTGGCTCCAGCTAGCTCGTTGGAAGGGGGGGGGGGGGGGGGGGAGGCATAACCATCCGCCCTGTTTCCTACCACAGAACAAAACAAGAGAGAGATCATGCCTAAAATAGAAAAGTAAAGAATTATAGCTAGAGCGGAAGAGGACGGTCCTGTCGTGTGGAGCCGCCACCCCATTTCTTGCAAACCGCAAAAAATTCATGAGTGCTACTAGGCTCCGGTAATTTAGGTAGCACTCCCTATCATGTCAGGCGTCCGTCAAAGCGTAATCACAGCCCTCACCGCCACCTCATCCTCCAAAACCAATACCTACCAATACCACCCTAATAAATAAATCGATCCAACTAATATTCATTTACAATTTATTCAATCATTAAAATGCTTAGTACACTAATCAAGGTATTATCATAACTCTACAGAACAAAATTTCAACGTTGTAAAATTTCGAGACATCCTAATGTATCTTTGCTAATATAGCTAAACTATCTCGTTAATAAAAAAATAATATGATGTACACAAATATGTGTGTTTGAGTTTAGCTTACCGCACTCCTACGAGTTGCTCAGCTTTGTGTTTGTTGACGATCAAAGCAAAAAATTTCAAGAGAAAAGAAAAGAAGAACAAGTAAGGAAGGCTAAGTTCGGGTGTAACCGAGCATTACATACTCAGTTGAGAGCTATGGAGACAAAATAAGGGAAAATCACGATGTAGGAAAATGAACCTAGGGTAACCCTGGAATGTGGTGTTTGTACGATATGGGTATCAAATGAAAGGTGGACGCCTTTTCGAGATATCGCCATAAAGATGGACCAGGGGTGACTCTAGAATTTGTTTGTACGATATGGGTATCAAATGAAAGGTGTTAATGAGCATTTTAAAAGGGAGTGGGCCTTAGTTCTATAGGTGGACACCTTTTCGAGCTATTGTCATAAAGGGGGACAAGGGGTCACTCTAGAATTTGCTTGTACGATATGGGTATCAAATGAAAGGTGTTAATGAGTATTTTATAAGGGAGTGGGCCTTAGTTCTATAGGTGGACGCATTTTCGTGATATCGCCATAAAGGTGGGCCAGGGGTGACTCTAGAATTTGTTTGTACGACATGGGTATCAAATAAAAGGTGTTAATGAGTATTTTAAAAGGGAGTGGGCCTTAGCTCTATAGGTGGACGCCTTTTCGGGATGTCGTTATAAAGGTGGACCAGGGGTGACTCTAGTATGCGTTTGTACAATATGGGTGTCAAACGAAAGGTGTTAATGAGTGTTTTAAAAAGGAGCGGGCCTTAGTTCTATGGGTGGACGCCTTTTCGAGATATTGCCATAAAGGTGGACCAGGGGTGACTCTAGAATTTGTTTGTACGATATGGGTATAAAATGAAAGGTGTTAATGAGTATTTTAAAAGGGAGTGGGCCTTAGTTCTATGGGTGGACGCCTTTTCGAGATATCGCCATAAAGGTGGACCAGGGGTGACTCTAGAATTTGTTTACGATATGGGTATCAAATGAAAGGTGTTAATGAGTATTTTAAAAGGGAGTGGGCCTTAGTTCTATAGGTGGACGCCTTTTCGGGATATCGTTATAAAGGTGGACCAGGGTTGACTCTAGAATGCGTTTGTACATTATGAGTATCAAACGAAAGGTGTTAATGAGTGTTTTAAAAAGGAGCGGGCCTTAGTTCTATGGGTGGACGCCTTTTCGAGATATTGCCATAAAGGTGGACCAGGGGTGACTCTAGAATTTGTTTGTACGATATGGGTATCAAATGAAAGGTGTTAATGAGTATTTTAAAAGGGAGTGGGCCTTAGTTCTATGGGTGGACGCCTTTTCGAGATATCGCCATAAAGGTGGACCAGGGGTGACTCTAGAATTTGTTTACGATATGGGTATCAAATTAAAGGTGTTAATGAGTATTTGAAAAGGGAGTGGGCCTTAGTTCTATAGGTGGACGCCTTTTCGGGATATCGTTATAAAGGTGGACCAGGGGTGACTCTAGAATTTGTTTGTACGATATGGGTATCAAATGAAAGGTGTTAATAGTTTTTTAAAAGGGAGTGGGCCTTAGTTCTATGGGTGGACGCCTTTTCGAGATATCGCCATAAAGGTGAACCAGGGGTGACTCTAGAATTTGTTTACGATATGGGTATCAAATGAAAGGTGTTAATGAGTATTTTAAAAGGGAGTGGGCCTTAGTTCTATAGGTGGACGCCTTTTCGAGATATCGCCATAAAGGTGGACCAGGGGTGACTTTAGAATTTGTTTACGATATGGGTATCAAATGAAAGGTGTTAATGAGTATTTTAAAAGGGATTGGGCCTTAGTTCTATAAGTGGACGCCTTTTCGAGGTATCGCCATAAAGGTGGACCAGGGGTGACTTTAGAATTTGTTTGCGATATGGGTATCAAATGAAAGGTGTAAATGAGTATTTTAAAAGGGAGTGGGCCTTAGTTCTATAGGTGGACGCCTTTTCGAGATATCGTCATAAAGTTGGACCAGGGGTGACTTTAGAATTTGTTTACGATATGGGTATCAAATGAAAGGTGTTAATGAGTATTTTAAAAGGGAGTGGGCCTTAGTTCTGTGGGTGGACGCGTTTTCGAGATATCGCCATAAAGGTGGACCAGGGGTGACTTTAGAATTTGTTTACGATATGGGTATCAAATGAAAGGTGTTAATGAGTATTTTAAAAGGGAGTGGGCCTTAGTTCTATAGGTGGACGCCTTTTCGGGATATCGTTATAAAGGTGGACCAGGGTTGACTCTAGAATACGTTTGTACATTATGAGTATTAAACGAAAGGTGATAATGAGTATTTTAAAAGGGGTGGGCCTTAGTTCTATAGGGGGACGCCTTTTCGATATATCGCTATAAAGGTGGACCAGGGGTGACTCTATAATGTTTTTGTACAATATGGGTGTCAAATTAAAGGTATTAATAAGAATTTTAAAAGCGAGTTGTGGTAGTTGTATATGTGAAGGCGTTTTCGAGATTTCGACCAAAATGTGGACCAGGGTGCCCAGAACATCATCTGCCGGGTACCGCTAATTTATTTATATATGTAATACCACGTACAGTATTCCTGCCATTATTCCAAGGGCTTTCGATTTCGCCCTGCAGAACTTTTTCAATTTCTTCTATTTAATATGGTAGGTGTCACACCCATTTTACGAAGTTTTTTTCTAAAGTTATATTTTGCGTCAATAAACCAATGCAATTACCATGTTTCATCCCTTTTTCGTATTTGGTATAGAATTATGGCATTTTTTTCATTTTTCGTAATTTTCGAAATCGAAAAAGTGGGCATGGTCATAGTCGGATTTCGGCCATTTTTTATACCAAACGAAAGGTGTTAATGAGTATTTCAAAAGGGTGTGGGGTTTAGTTCTATAGGTCGACGCCTTTTCGAGATATCGCCATTAAGGTGGAACAGGGGTGACTCTGGAATGTGTTTGTACGATATGGGTATCAAATTAAAGGTATTAGTGAGGGTTTTAAAACGGAGTGGTGGTAGTTGTATAGGTGGTCGCCTTTTCGAGATATCGGCATAAAGGTGGACCAGGGGTTACTCTAGAATGCTTTTGTACAATATGGGTATCAAACGAAAGGTGCTAATGAGTATTTTAAAAGGGGGTGGGGCTTAGTTCTATAGGTGGACGCCTTTTCGAGATATCGCCATAAAGGTGGAGCAGGGGGGACTCTAGAATGTGTTTTTACGATATGGGTATCAAATTAAAGGTATTAATGAGGGTTTTAAAAGGGAGTGGTGGTAGTTGTATAGGTGGTCGCCTTTTCGAAATATCGGCATAAAGGTGGACCAGGGGTGACTCTAGAATGCGTTTGTACAATATGGGTATCAAACGAAAGGTGCTAATGAGTATTTTTAAAGGGAGTGGGCCTTAGTTCTATAGGCGGACGCCTTTTCGAGATATCGCCATAAAGGTGGACCATGGGTGACTCTAGAATGTGTTTGTACGATATGGGTGTCAAATTAAAGGTATTAATGAGGGTTTTAAAAGGGAGTGGTGGTAGTTGTATAGGTGGTCGCCTTTTCGAGATATCGCCATAAAGGTGGACCAGGGGTGACTCTAGACTTTGTTTGTACGATATGGGTATCAAATGAAAGGCGCTAATGAGTCTTTTTAAAAGGGAGTGGGCCTTATTTCTATAGGTCGTCGCCTTTTCCAGATATCGCCATAAAGGTGGACCAGGGGTGACTCTAGAATATGCTTGTACGATATGGGTATCAAATGAAAGGTGTTAATGAGTATTTTAAAAGGGTGTGGGGCTTTGTTTTATAGGTGGACGCCTTTTCGATATATCGCCATATAGGGGACCAGGGGTGACTCTTGAATGTGTTTGTACGATATGGGTATCAAATTAAAGGTATTAATGAGGCTTTTAAAAGGGAGTGGTGGTAGTTGTATATGTGAAGGCGTTTTCCAGATATCGACCGAAATGTGGACCAGTGTGACCCAGAACATCATCTGTTGGATACCGCTAATTTATTTACATATATAATACCACGAACAGTATTCCTGCCAAGATTTCAAGGGTTTTTTATTTTGCCCTGCAGAACTTTTTCATTTCATTCTACTTAATATGGTAGGTGTCACACCCATTTTATAAAGTTTTTTTCTAAAGTTATATTTTGCGTCAATAAACCAATCCAAATACCATGTTTCATCCCTTTTTTCGTATCTGGTATAGAATTATGGCATTTTTTTCGTTTTTGGTAATTTTCGATATCGAAAAAGTGGGCGTGGTCATATTCGGATTTCGGCCATTTTTTATACCAATACAAAGTGAGTTCAGATAAGTACGTGAACTGAGTTTAGTAAAGATATATCGATTTTTGCTCAAGTTATCGTGTTAACGGCCGAGCGGAAGGACAGACGGTCGACTGTGTATAAAAACTGGGCGTGGCTTCAACCGATTTCGCCCTTTGTCACAGAAATAAGTTATTGTCCCAGAATCTAAGCCCCTACCAAATTTCACAAGGATTGGTAAACTTTTGTTCGACTTATGGCATTGAAAGTATCCTAGACAAATTAAATGAAAAAGGGCGGAGCCACGCCCATTTTGAAATTTTCTTTTATTTTTGCATTTTGTTGCACCATATAATTACTGGAGTTGAATGTTGACATAATTTACTTTTATACTGTAAAGATATTAAATTTTTTGTTCAAATTTGACTCTAAAAATTTTTTTTTTTAAAAATGGCCGTGGACGTTCTCCGATTTTGCTAATTTTTATTAAGCATACATATAGTAATAGGAGTAACGTCCCTGGCAAATTTCATCATGATATCTTCCACGACTGCCAAATTACAGCTTGCAAAAGCTTTAAATTACGTTCTTTTAAAAGTGGGCGGTGCCACGCCCATTGTCCAAAATTTTACTAATTTTCTATTCTGCGTCATCAGTTCAACTCACCTACCAAGTTTCATCGCTTTATCCGTCTTTGGTAATGAATTATCGCACTTTTTCCGTTTTTCGAAATTTTCGATATCGAAAAATTGGGCGTGGTTATAATCCGATATTGTTCATTTTAATTAGCAATCTGAGATGAGTGCTCAGGAACCCACATACCAAATTTCATCAAGATACCTCTAGATTTACTCAAGTTATCGTGTTAACGGGCAGACGGACGGACGGACGGACATGGCTCAATCAAATTTTTTTTCGATCCTGATGATTTTGATATATGGAAGTCTATATATATCTCGATTTCTGTATACCTATACAACCAACCGTTAACCAATCAAAGTTAATATACTCTGTGAGCTCTGCTCAACTGAGTATAAGAAAGCAAAAAGCTCAATATGCATATACAAAAATGTATGTAAGTAATTGAATGTGTATGTAAATAGATCAAATGTGCATACGTCAACAGCATATACAAAAATGTGTGTAATTAAATGTGTATGTAAATAGATCAAAGAAGTTACAAAAAAACTTTCTGACTTACCTTGTTCTTTAAGCAGCTGGTACCAATTGCTAGGAAAGGGAGGCGCTAAGGAGAATATTTTTAATATTTAAATTTTTACTCAGGTGCACGAAAAAAAAGAGGGAACCTGAACCTTTGCTGGTGTAAATAAAAAAAAATATTAATAAACCAACCCTAGTTACTATGGCAGCGTAACCGAGGATTGCGATTTCCTTTAAAAATCATAAATTCCGAATTTGAAGAACTAAAATTAAAATAAAAGCAAATTATGTAATAAGGGTAAATGTTTAACACCTTGCATGCAAAAGGTTATCAATCCTATTTTGATGCCACGAAAATATCGTAATTCAAAAAAAGAAAAAAAGTATAATGTGCATTAGCATATTCATAAACCTATATCACAATTTAACAGGTGGGTATAAAAACTATAATCAACACGATGTTGCCGAAGTTGTGTTAAAATTCGCAAACAAAAAAAATCAGGAGGTAAAAATTATAAAGAAAAGAAAACAAGTAAGGAAGGCTCAGTTCGCGTGTAACCGAACATTACATACCCAGCTGAGAGCTTTGGAGACAAAATAAGGGAAAATCACCATGTAGGAAAATGAATCTAGGGTAACCCTGGAATGTGTCTGTATGGCATGGATATCAAATGGAAGGTATTAAAGAGTATTTTAAAAGGGAGTGGGCCATAGTTCTATAGGTGGACGCCATTTCGGGATATCGCCATAAAGGTGGACCAGGTGTGACCCTAGAATTTGTTTGTACGATATGGGAATCAAATGAAAGGTGTTAATGAGTAGTTTGAAGGGGAGTGGGAATTAGTTCTATAGGTGGACGCCTTTTCGAGATATCGCCATAAAGGTGGACCAGCGGTGACTCCAGAATGTGTTTGTACGATATGGGTAACAAATGAATGGTGTTAATGAGTATTTTAAAAGGGAGTGGGCCATAGTTCTATAGGTGGACACCTTTTCGAGATATCGCCATAAAGGTGGATCAGGGGTGACTCTAGAATTTGTTTGTAGGATATGGGTATCAAAAGAAAGGTGTTAATGAGTATTTTTAAAGGGAATGGGCCTTAGTTCTATAGGTGGACGCCTTTTCGAGATATCGCCATAAAGGTGGACCAGGGGTGAATCTATAATGTGTTTGTATAGTATGGGTATCAAAGGAAAGGTGTTAATGAGTATTTAAATGGGAGTTGGCATTAGTTCGATAGGTGGACGCCTTTTCGAGATATCGCCATAAAAGTGGACCAGGGGTGACTCTAGAGTGTGTTTGTACGATACGTGTATCAAACTAAAGGTATTAATGAGGGTTTGAAATGGGAGTGGCCCAAGCTGTATATGTGAATGCGTTTTCGAGACATCTACCAAAATGTGGACCCGGGTGACCCAGAACATCATCTGTCGGGTACCGCTTATTTATTTATATATATAATACCACGAACAGTATTCCGGCCAAGATTCCAAAGGCTTTTGATTTCGCCCTGCAGAACTTTTTCATACACCCTGAATAAGGTGCCCAAACTTTGCTAACAAATATGGCGGATCTAGAGAGGACAACTCGATAAAACCCCTAATTCCGAGTCTCATCCGAACCGTGCTCATGGGATTAATGGCACTACGTTAGTGTGTCTTATAAAGATGTCCTCCAGATACCTGACGCCCTCTGGTTGTAATCAGTCTTGCTGCGATATTGAGGGCTATGTGCCAGCTGACCTACCTTCCCCCATACTCGTGGGTATTTTTTATGGATAAAAATAATATAAAGAAGTAAGGAAGGCTAAGTTCGGGTGTAACCGAACATTACATACTCAGCTGCGAACTTTGGAGACAAAATAAAGGAAAATCACCATGTAGGAAAATGAACCTAGGGTAACCCTGGATGTTTGTATGACATGGGTATCATATGGAAGGTATTAAAGAGTATTTTAAAAGGGAGTGGGCCATAGTTCTATAGGTGGACGCCATTTCAGAATGTCGCCATAAAGGTGGACCAGGGGTGACTCTAAAATGTGTTTGTACGATATGAGTATCAAATGAAAGGTGGTAATAAGTATTTTAAAAGGGAGTGATCCTTAGTTCTATAGGTGGATGCCTTTTCGAGATATCGCCATAAAGGTGGACCAGGGCTCACTCTAGAATGCGTTTTGTACGACATGGGTATCAAATGAAAGGTGTTTATAAGTATTTTAAAAGGGAGTGGGCCTTAGTTCTATAGGTGGACGCCTTTTCGAGATATTGCCATAAAGGTGGACCAGGAGTGACTCTGGAAAGTGTTTGTACGATATAGGTATCAAATGAAAGGTGTTAATAAATATTTTAAAAGGTAGTGGGCCTTAGTTCTATAGGTGGACGCCTTTTCGAGATATCGCAATAAAGGTGGACCGGGGTGACTCTAGAATGTGTTTGTACGATATGGGTATCAAATGAAAGGTTGTAATGAGTATTTTAAAAGGGAGTGATCCTTAGTTCTATAGGTGGACGCCTTCTCGAGATATCGCTATAAAGGTGGACCAGGGGTGACTCTAGAATGCGTTTGTACGATGTGGGTATCAATTGAAAGTGTTAGTGAGTATTTTAAAAGGGGGTGGGCCTTAGTTCTATAGGTGGACACCTTTTCGAGATATCGCCATATAGCTGGACCAATCCTTCAATTTTGCGGCCTTACACCTAGTTAAATGTGTATACTTTTTCTATCTTCTTGCTCATTTTTGCTTATTGGAATCATTGATTTGAGTATGTCACTATCCATCTTGATGCGTGATAGTGCATCTGCGATTTCAAAATCATATTTTGACAGGTCTATTCTAATTGGCTTATCAAAGTATGGCTATTGTAATATTGGTGGGTTAATCAGTTTCTGTTTTAGATTATTGACGGCTTTTCTACATTCTTCTGTCCAAATGAAAGTCTGTCCTTTCTTTATTAGTGTATGTAGGCATTTCACGATCTGTGCAAAGTTTGGTATGAAACGTCTGTAATAATTGCAAAATGCGATAAATCTTCTGGTTTCGTCGGGGTTTGTTGGTTCGGGGTAGTTGCGCACCGCTTCTTATTTCGCTGGGTCGGCTTTAATGCCTTTGTACGTTATAAGATGTCCTAAAAAAATTACTTCTGACTTGAGGAATTGAGATTTGCTCGAATTTAGTTTGAGGTTGTAGTATTTTAATCTATCGAAGACTTTTAAATGTTAATATTGTGGTGTTTTAAAGAGCATCCAAAAACAATGATGTCATCCACATAGAGAAATGCCTCTGACCTTAAACCGCTTAATGCAATTGTTAAAATTCTTTGAATACTATTGGATGATATTTTCAGTCCGAAGGGAAGGCGCTTGAATTGATAATGTCCGTCTTGTGTCGAAAATGCATTCGGTGGTCTTGAATGATTTTCTAATTGTATTTGGTGAAAAGGGCTTTTCATGTGTAGGGTTGTGAAATATTTCGCTCGTCCTAATATATGCTTTATATTTCTATCTTCTAAGATATCTTTTAATCTTGTCATTTGGAATTTCTCACTTACTATTTTGACATTAATTTTCTATAGGCTACTACTAAGCGCCATTTCTTATCGTTACATTCACTTTTCTTTGGTACTAAAAGCAAAGGAGAATTGTATGGGCTAACAGAAGGTTCAATAATGTCGTTGTCGATCATTTCTTGTACTTTGCTCTGAATTTATACCTGTTGTGTTTGAGGTAGTCTATAGTTCTTTATGTATACCGGCGAGTTGTCTATGAGATTGAGTCTTTGGTCATAGATTTTATTTACTGAAAGTTTCTCTCCTTCTAAGTGGAATATTGACTGATATGTCTGTTAGTTCTGTTTCTGTGTATTTGTCTAAATTTTCGTGTTTTAATATTTTCATTAATTTTTTGAATCGTTCATTGTTGTAGGTATTTGGTTGACAATTGGCGTATAAAATCGTGTAGTTTGATAATTTTTCTGTAGTAAATTCTAATTCTTGAAGATTGGCTGCATGTGTATTGACGTTTAAAATTTTTACATGGGAAATTCCTTTAGCTGGTGCAATTGAATTCGCTAAAAATACACCTTCTTGTAATTCTTTGTTTAATACTGCGCTATCTTCTTGTATGTTTAGTTCAATCGGCAATATTATCTCTGTCCTTGGTGGTATCCGTACTGTTTTTTGTGATGGCAATTTTGTATTGATTGATAAAATATTTTCTGTATTGTTGACATTTATTGTAATGGTGAAAGTTTCGTAGCAATTATACAAAGGTGGTTCATTAAAAAGTCTCTACCTATTATTCCGTCTGCTGATATTGGAAAATCGTCGTTTACCAGTTGAAAATGTATGACCATAGGTTTGGAACTACCCCTTTGTATAGACTTTCATTTACAATTTGAGTACAAAAGGAACCCGTGTATGTTACAGAAACCCTTATGACTCCTTCAGTTATAAGTTTATTCCCTCAAATCTTATTTTTGAATTTACTAACTATTTCTAGTATATCTTCTGAAATTTAAAAGTAAGAGTGCTACTTTATATATATATATGTATTTTCTATATATATTATATATTTTATATAAATTTGACTTAAAAATTTTTTTTTTAAAGTGGGCGTGTTCGTCATCCGATTTTGCTAATTTTTATTTAGCATACATATAGTAACAGGAGTAATGCGCCTGCCAAATTTCATCATGATATCTTCAACGACTGCCAAATTACAGCTTGCAAAACTTTTAAATTACCTTCTTGTAAAAGTGGGCGGTGCCACACCCATTGTCCAAAATTTTACCATTTTTCTATTCAGCGTCATAAGTTCTTAACTTACCAAGTTTCTTCTTAACTTACCAAGTTTCATCGCTTAATCCGTATTTGGTAATGAATTATCGCACTTTTTCGATTTTTGGAAATTCTCGATATCGAAAAAGTGGGCGTGGTTATTGTCCGATATCGTTCATTTTAAATAGCGATCTGAGATGAGTGCCCAGGAACCTACATACCAAATTGCATCAAGATTACTCAAGTTATCGTGTTACGGGCAGACGGACGGACGGACGGACATGGCTCAATCGAATTTTTTTTCGATACTCATGATTTTGATATATGGAAGTCTATATCTATCTCGATCCCTTTATACCTGTACAACCAACCGTTATCCAATCAAAGTTAATATACTCTGTGAGCTCTGCTCAACTGAGTATAAACAAGTAAGGAAGGCTAAGTTCGGGTGTAACCGAACATTACATACTCAGTTGAGAGCTGTGGAGACAAAGTAAGGGAAATCACCATGTTGTAAAAGGAACCTAGGGTAACCCTGGAATGTGTTTGTATGACATGTGTATCAAATGGAAGGTATTAAAGAGTATTTTAAGAGGAAGTGGGCCATAGATCTATAGATGGGCGCCATTTAGGGATATCGCCATAAAGGTGGACCAGGCCTGACTCGAGAATTTGTTTGTACGATATGGGTATCAAATGAAATGTGTTAATGGTAATTTTAAAAGGGAGTGCGCCTAAGTTCTACAGGTGGACGTCTTTTCGAGATATCGCCATAAAGGAAGACCAGGGGTGACTCTAGAATTTATTTTGTACGATATGGGTATCAAATAAAAGGTATTAATGAGTATTTTAAAAGAGCGTGGGCCTAAGTTCTATAGATGGACGCCTTTTCGAGATATCGCCATAAAGATGGACCAGGAGTGACTCTAGAATTTGTTTGTACGATATGAGTATCAAATGAAAGGTGTTAATGAGTATTTTAAGAGGGCATGGGCCTTAGTTCTATATGTGGACGCCTTTTCAAGATATCGTCATAAACGTGGACCAGGGGTGACTCTAGAATTTGTTTG
Source organism: Eurosta solidaginis (assembly GCF_040869045.1). Classification (NCBI taxonomy): domain Eukaryota; kingdom Metazoa; phylum Arthropoda; class Insecta; order Diptera; family Tephritidae; genus Eurosta; species Eurosta solidaginis. Next base: position 180,516,017 of record NC_090324.1, read on the forward strand.
TACTATATGGGTATCAAATGAAAGGTGTTAATGAGTATTTTAAAAGGGAGTGGGCCTTAGTTCTATAGGTGGACGCCTTTTCGGAATATCGTTATAAAAGTGGACCTGGGTTGACTCCAGAATGCGTTTGTACAATATGGGTGTCAAACGAAAAGTGTAATAAGTGTTTTAAAAGGGAGTGGGCCTTTGTTCTATGGGTGGACGCCTTTTCGGGATATCGCCATAAACGTGGACCAGGAGGGACTCTAGAATGCGTTTGTACAATATGGGTATCAAATGAAAGGTGCTAATGAGTATTTTAAAAGGGTGTGTGCCTTAGTTCTATAGGTGGACGCCTTTTCGAGATATCGCCATAAAGGTGGACCAGGGGTGACTAGAATTTTTTTGTACGATATGGGTATCAAATTAAAGGTGTTAATGAGTATTTCAAAAGGGCGTGGGTCTTAGTTCTATAGGTGGACGCCTTTTCGAGATATCTCCATAAAGGTAGACCAGGGGTGACTCTAAAATTTGTTTGTACGATATGGGTATCAAATGAAAGGTGTTAATGAGTATTTTAAAAGGGAGTGGGCCTTAGTTCTATGGGTGGATGCCTTTTCGAGATATCGCCATAAAGGTGGGCCAGGGGCAACTCTAGAACTTTTGTGTACGATATGGTTATCAAATAAAAGGTGTTAATGAGTATTTTAAAAGGGTGTGGGCCTTAGTTCTATAGGTGGACGCCTTTTCGAGATATCGCCATAAAGGTGGACCAGGGGTGACTCTAGAATTTGTTTGTACGATATGGGTATAAAGTGAAAGGTGTTAATGAGTATTTTAAAAGGGCGTGGGCCTTAGTTCTAAAGGTGGATGCCTTTTCGAGATATCGACATAAAGGTGGACCAGGGGTGACTCTAGAATTTGTTTATACGATATGGGTATCAAATGAAAGGGGTTAATGAGTATTTTAAAAGGGAGTGGGCCTTAGTTCTATAGGTGGATGCCTTTTCGAGATAGTGCCATAAAGGTGGGCCAGGGGTGACTCTAGAATTTTTTTGTACGATATGGGTATCAAATGAAAGGTGTTAATGAGTATTTTAAAAAGGAGTGGGCCTTAGTTCTATATGTGAACGCCTTTTCGAGATATCGCCATAAACGTGGACCAGGGGTGACTCTAGAATGTGTTTGTACGATATGGGTATCAAATTAAAGGTATTAATGAGGTTTTTAAAAGGGAGTGGCCCTTAGTTGTATATGTGAGGGCGTTTTCGAGATATCTACCAAAATGTGGACCAGGGTGATCCAGAACATCATCTGTCGGGTACCGCTAATTTATTTATATATGTAATACCACGTACAGTATTCCTTCCAAGAAGCCAAGGGCTTTTGATTTCGCCCTGCAAAACTTTTTCATTTTCTTCTACTTAATATGGTAGGTGCCACACCCATTTTACCAAGTTTTGTTCTAAAGTTATATTTTGCGTCAATAGACCAATACAATTACCATGTTTCATCCATTTTGTCGTATTTGGTATATAAATATGGCATTTTTTTCATTTTTCGTAATTTTCGATATCGAAAAAGTGGGCGTGGTCATAGTCGGATTTCGGCCATTTTTTATACCAATACAAAGTGAGTTCAGATAAGTATGTGAACTGAGTTTTGTAAAGATATATCGATTTTTGCTCAAGTTATCGTGTTAAGGGCCGAGCGGAAGGACAGACGGTCGACTGTGTATAAAAACTAGGCGTGGCTTCAAACCGATTTCGCCCTTTTTCACAGAAAACAGTTATCGTCCTAGAGGCTAAGCCTCTACCAAATTTCACAAGGATTGGTTAATTTTTGTTCGACTTATGGCATTACAAGCATCCTAGACAAATTAAATGAAAAAGGGCGGAGCCACGCCCATTTTGAAATTTTCTTTTATTTTTGTATTTTGTTGCACCATATCATTACTGGAGTTGAATGTTGGCATAATTTACTTATATGCTGTAAAGATATTAACTTTTCTTTTAAAATTTGAATTAAAAAAAATTTTTTTTAAAAAGTGGGCGTGATGGTTCTCCGGTTTTGCTAATTTTTATTAAGCAGACATAAAGTAATAAGTGTAACGTTCCTGCCAAATTTCATCATGATATCTTCAACGACTGCCAAATAATAGCTTGCAAAACTTCTAAATTACCTTCATTTAAAAGTAGGCGGTGCCACGCCCATTGTCCAAAATTTTACTAGTTTTCTATTCTGCGTCATAAGCTCAACTCACCTATCAAGTTTTATAGCTTAATGCGTATTTGGTAATGAATTATCGCACTTTTTCGATTTTTCGAAATTTTCGATATCGAAAAAGTGGGCGTGGTTATTGTCCCATATCGTTCATTTTAAATAGCGATCTGAGATGAGTGCCCAGGAACAACGTACCAAATTTCATCAAGATACCTCAAAATTTACTCAAGTTATCGTGTTAACGGACAGACGGACGGACGGACGGACATGGTTCAATCGAATTTTTTTTCGATACTGATGATTTTGATATATGGAAGTCTATATCTATCTCGATTCCTTTATACCTGTACAACCAAGCGTTATGCAATCAAAGTTAATATACTCTGTGAGCTCTGCTCAACTGAGTATAAAACAAGTAAGGAAGGCTAAGTTCGGGTGTAACCGAACATTACACACTCAGTTGAGAGCTATGGAGACAAAATAAGGAAAATCACCATGTAGGAAAATGAACCTAGGGTAACCCTGGAATGTGGTTGTATGACATGTGTATTAAATGGAAGGTATTAAAGAGTATTTTAAGAGAGAGTAGGCCATAGTTCTATGGATGGACGCCATTTAGGGATATCGCCATAAAGGTGGACCAGGGCTGACTCTAGAATTTGTTTGTACGATATGGGTATCAAATGAAAGGTGTTACTGAGCATTTTAAGAGGGAGTGGGCCTTAGGTCTATCGGTGGACGCATTTTCGAGATATCGCCATTAAGGTGGACCAGGGGTGACTCTAGAATGTGTTTGTACGATATGGGTATCAAATGAAAGGTGGTAATGAGTATTTTAAAAGGGAATGGGCCTTAGTTCTATAGGTGAACGCCTTTTCGAGAAATCGCCATAAAGGTGGACCAGGGGTGACTCTAGAATATGTTTGTATGGTATGGGTATCAAATGAAAGCTGTTAATGAGTATTTTGAAAAGGAGTGATCCTTAGTTCCATAGGTGGACGACGTTTCGAGATATCGCCATAAAGGTGGACCAGGGGTGTCTCTAGAATGTGTTTGTACGATATGGGAATCAAATGAAAGGTGTTACTGAGCATTTTAAGAGGGAGTGGGCATTAGGTCTATAGGTGGACGCCTTTTCGAGATATCGCCATTAGGGTGGGCCAGGGATGACTCTAGAATGTTTGTACGATATGGGTATCAAATGAAAGATGGTAATGAGTATTTTAAAAGGGAGTAATCCTTAGTTCTATAGGTGGACGCCTTTTCGAGATATCGCCATAAAGGTGAACCAAGGGTGACTCTAGAATGTTTGTACGATATGGGTATCAAACGAAAGGTGTTACTGAGCATTTTAACAGGGAGTGGGCATGAGGTCTATAGGTGGACGCCTTTTCGAGATATCGTCATTAAGGCGGGCCAGGGGTGACTCTAGGATGTGTTTGTACGATATGGGTATCAAACGAAAGGTGTTACTGAGAATTTTAAGAGGGAGTGGGCATTAGTTCTATAGGTGGACGCCTTTCCGAGATATCGCCATTAGGGTGGGCCAGGGGTGACTCTAGAATGTTTGTACGATATGGGTATCAAACGAAAGGTGTTACTGAGCATTTTAAGAGGGAGTGGGCATTAGGTCTATAGGTGGACGCCTTTCCGAGATATCGCCATTAGGGTGGGCCAGGGGTGACTCTAGAATATTTGTACGATATGGGTATTAAACGAAAGGTGTTACTGAGCATTTTAAGAGGGAGTGGGCATTAGGTCTATAGGTGGACGCCTTTTCGAGATATCGCCATTAGGGTGGGCCAGGGGTGACTCTAGAATGTGTTTGTACGATATGGGTATCAAATGAAAGGTGTTAATGATTATTTTAAAAGGGCGTGGGGCTTAGTTCTATAGGTGAACGCCTTTTCTATATATCGCCATAAAGGTGGACTAGGGGTGACTCTAGAATATGTTTGTACGATATGGGTATCAAACGAAAGGTGTTACTGAGAATTTTAAGAGGGAGTGGGCATTAGGTCTATAGGTGGACGCCTTTCCGAGATATCGCCATTAGGGTGGGCCAGGGGTGACTCTAGAATGTTTGCACGATATGGGTATTAAACGAAAGGTGTTACTGAGCATTTTAAGAGGGAGTGGGCATTAGGTCTATAGGTGGACGCCTTTTCGAGATATCGCCATTAGGGTGGGCCAGGGGTCACTCTAGAATGTGTTTGTACGATATGGGTATCAAATGAAAGGTGTTAATGATTATTTTAAAAGGGCGTGGTTGACGGGTTTTAAGAACATGCTCAGAAATTTTTATGAATCCTCTTATAGTGTCTTCACACTTTTTAAAAATTCTGTGAAATTTTTCTTCCGTTTCTATTTCTTGCATAAAATAAAAAAAAATAAATGTAAGGCGCGATAACCTCCGAAGAGATCTAAGGCCGAGCTTCTGTTCCAATTTGCGTCGTGGTCCTCTTGCTTTTCCCTACAAATTGGCCGGACGGGACCTACATGTTTTATGCCGACTCCGAACGGCATCTGCAAGGCAGATGAGTTTTCACTGAGAGCTTTTCATGGCAGAAATACACCCGGAGCGCTTGCCAAACACTGCCGAGGGGCGACCCCGCTTAAACAAATTTTCTTCTAATTGAAAAATCTTATTTCTATTTCTATTTCTTGCATACTAGAGAGAAAACTGAGCTCCTTTATTATTTTTTTTTTCAAATTAAAAAAAAAATTTGTTCAAAATTTAATATATATATTCTTCCTACACACTTTTATTTAAATTTTGACAAAGTAGCTTTTTACATTATTTTTTTCGGTTAATTACAAGTCCTATTTTTTTTTTAAATTCTTAAGCAAAAACTTTCGTTTTTGCTAATGGTTTAGCGTCCGTAAAGGCCGCCCAATTTATTTCTAAAATTGTATACCTACTTTAATCTAAATTGCTGCCAGTTAGAATGTTGCTGGTTACCAATTTCATATTTTACGCTGCCAGTGCTGATCTATTGATTTATGCCCGCTCTCCAGTCATGCTGCTAGTTGTATCCTGTTTTGCCGCTAAATTGCTCAGATTTATTCCACCCTTTTATGCGTCGTAAAAGACGTAACTATCGCCTGCCAAAATTGCTCGTATGTTGATTGTTTGACGTTAATGCATTCTATTAGGTGGTTGAACATAATTCCTGTGGTTTGTGTTTGCAATTTGGGTATTCATATGCGTTATTTATCCTTTGCTCCTTCCAAAGTATTTGTTTTGCCAATTTTGCAGGCTTTCTTTAATGGCCTGTTTTTTCAAACTGGCAGGATCTTTACCGATAAAATCTCTTTTTAGTGTTTTTAATTAAAAGATTGAACTGGCAGGATCTTTTCCAGTCAGATCGTTTTTAGCAGTTGTGCTGATTTGATCTGAACTGGCAGGATCGCCATGAAATGTTACTATTAAATAAAAATAATATTTCGACTTTGGTAGTCTGATGATGATTAATTTAATTAAAGAAATTCTTTCTCTTTTATAGGTAATTTCTTAACCTACATATTCATAATTATTTTAATATAGAGGTATGCATAAATGTAGGTTTGTATGCATGTTATGCATACATGTAGATTTGTATGCAAAGTCAGCAGATCAATAAAAAAAAATAAATGTAAGGCGCGATAACCTCCGAAGAGATCTAAGGCCGATCTTCTCTTCCAATATGCGTCGTGGTCCTCTTGCTTTTCCCTACAAATTGGCCGGACGGGACCTACATGTTTTATGCCGACTCCGAACGGCATCTGCAAGGCAGATGAGTTTTCACTGAGAGCTTTTCATGGCAGAAATACACCCGGAGCGCTTGCCAAACACTGCCGAGGGGCGACCCCGCTTAGAAAAATTTTCTTCTAATTGAAAAATCTTATTTCTAAAATTTTGATGTTGTTTTGCCCGGGGTGTGAACTCAGGGCATACGGTGTGGTAGGCGGAGCACGCTACCATCACACCACGGTGGCCGTGGTTAATTCATATTATTGGTTGTATGATATTGTAATATGTCTATGCTATTACTAAAATGTATTGGCATAGAAGTTCATTATGCGTAATGCCGCAAATGTATTGCATGGGTGGGCATGACGCATAATGCTACAATATGGCTCCCCGCTGGGTTCAATGTAACTTAACTATGCCGCTATGAGTGTGTGGTCGAAAGTGAAATTCATTTGCTTATGCATTTCAAGCTAGACCTGTTCTGGAATGTACATAAGTACAAATATCTTGTATTGTGATAATGGCACACTTCACATATAAAACTAAGGTCCACTCCCTTTTAGAACCCTCATTAATAACTTTAATTTGATACCCGTATCGTACAAACAGATTACATAGTCAGCCCTGGTTCACCTACCTATAGAAATAGGGCCCACTGCCTTTTAAATAATCATTAACACCTTTCATTTGATTCCCATATCGTACAAACACATTCTAGAGTCACCCCTGGTCCACCTTTATGGCGATATCTCGAAAAGGCGTCCACCAGCAGATCTATGGTCCACTCCCTTTTAAAATACTCCTTAATACCTTCCATTTGATACACATGTCATACAAACACATTCCAGGGTTACCTATGTTCATTTTCCTACATGGTGATTTTCCCTTATTTTGTCTCCAAAGCTCTCAGCTGAGTATGTAATGTTCGGTTACACCCGAACTTAGCCTTCCTTACTTGTTCTGTTTAGTTTTACATTGCTAATTAATTTTTTGGCGTTGTTTATGGACTTTTGGAGTCTCAATTTCAACTCATTAGCGTAATTTTCAATGTCGTAAATTTTGTTTACATTGTTTATGTTATCGCTTGGTATTGTGGGTAATTTTCCAAACACTAATTCAAATGGTGAATACTAAGTATCTACGTGTGGGGCGGTATTGTATGCGAAAGTGTAATACGGTATCCACTTATCCCATTCATAATCGTCGGCGAATGAAAGTAAATATTCATTAAGAGTTCTATGATTTTTTTCAAGTGCTCCTATTGTTTGGTGATGGTATGGGGTTGAGAATATTTGTTTAGTGTTAATTATATTACATACGTTATTCATCAGTTCATTTACGAATTCTGATCCTCTGTCTGACTTAATTGTTTTAAGGAAGCCGTGTTTTAGGATAAGTTGTTCGACTAAAGTGGTTGCTATAGTTTTGGCGTCTTTATTTTCAATCGGGTGTGCTATTACATATTTCGACAAATCGCATTGCATTGTTAATATGTATCTGTAGCAGGCATGCTTAACGAACGAAACGATATCATTTCGTTACGATAATCAACGCTAATAAACGGAACGGAATAGCGTTGATTATCGTAACGAAATGATATCGTTTCGTTCGTTAAGCATGCCTGATCTGTAGCCATTTGATACGCGCAAAGAGCCTACAGTGTCAATCGTTATGGTCTCAAATGTTGCCGTTGGTGTGTTTGTCACTACAAGTGGTTCTTTTGTGTGTCTTACTACTTTATTCTGTGTGCATTTTTTGCAGCTATTAATAAATTCTTTGACCAACTCTCTCATGTTTTTCCAGATGTATTTTTGTTTAAGTTTTAAAATAGTTTTTCGAATTCCTAAATGGCCTGCAATGCTAGAGCAATGGTACTCGTATATCAGTTTGTATCTCATAATCATACTTTCTATTTCTTTTGGAGCTTTGTATATTCAAATTTTTATTGGCGCGCGTTTGTTCATTTTTAACTCATTATATTTCTTTTTGAATACATTCATATCGATATTTTTATACTCAGCTGAGCAGAACTCACAGATTATATTAACTTTGTTCGCATAACGGTAATCCGTAACGGCATAAACTAATCGAAATGATCTGGGCGAAAAAAGAAATTCATTTGGCCATGTCCGTCCGTCCGTCCTTAAACACGATAACTTGAGTAAATTTTGAGGTATCTTGATGAAATTTGGTATGTAGGTTCCTGGGCGCTCATCTCAGATCGCTTTTTAATATGAACGAAATCGGACTACAACCACGATATCGAACATTTAAAAAAACCGAAAAAGTGCGATAATTCATTACAAAAGACGGATAAAGCGATGAAACTTGGTAAGTGCGTTGACCTTATGACGCAAAATAGAAAATTAGAAAAATATTGGACAATGGGCGTGGCACCGCCCACTTTTACAAGAAGGTAATTTAAAAGTTTTGCAAGCTGTAATTTGGCAGTCGTTGAAGATATCATGATGAAATTTGGCAGGAACGTTACTACTACTACTATATATGTGCTACATAAAAATTAGCAAAATTGGATGAAGAACACGCCCACTTTTTAAAAAAAATTTTTTTTTAATTCAAATTTAACAAAAAATTTAATATCTTTACTGTATATAAGTAAATTAAGTCAAAATTTAACTCCAGTAATGATATGATGCAACAAAATACAAAAATAAAAAAAAATTCAAAATGGGCGTGGCTCCGTCCATTTTCATTTAGTTTGTCTAGAATACTTTTAATGCCATAAGTGGAACAAAAATTTACCAATCCTTCTCAACTTTGGTAGGGGCATAGATTCTATGACGGTAACTGTTCTCTGTGAAAATGGGCGAAATCGGTGGAAGCCACGCCCAGTTTTTATACACAGTCCACCGTCTGTCCTTCCGCTCGGCCGTTAACACAATAGCTTGAGCAAAAACCAATATATCTTTACTAAACTTAGCCCACGTACTTACCTGAACTCACTTTATCTTGGCATAAAAAATGGCCGAAATTCGACCATAACCACGCCCAATTTATCGATATCGAAAATTACGAAAAATGAAAAAAATGCCATAATTCTATACCAAATACGAAAAAAGGGATGAAACATGGTAACTGGATTGGTTTATTGACGCAAAATATAACTTTGGAAAAAACTTTGTAAAATGGGTGTGACACCTACCATATTAAGTAGAAGAAAATGAAAAAGTTCTACAAGGCGAAATCAACAGCCCTTTGAATCTTGGCAGGAATACTGTTCGTGGTATTACATATACAAATAAATTAGCGGTACCCGACAAATGATGTTCTGGGTCACCCTGGTTCACATTTTGGTCGATATCTGGAAAACGCCTTCACATATACAACTACCCCCACTCCCTTTTAAAAGCCTCATTAATACCTTTAATTTGATACCCATATCGTACAAACCCATTATAGAGTCACCCCTAGTCCACCTTTATGGCGATATATCGAAGAGGCGTCCACCTATAGAACTAAGCCCCACGCCCTTTTAAAATACTCATTAACACCTTTCATTTGATACCCATATCGTACAAACATATTCTAGAGTCACCCCTAGTCCACCTTTATGGCGATATATCGAAAAGGCGTCTAGAATGTGTTTGTACGATATGGGTGTCAAACGAAAGGTATTAATGAGTATTTTAAGAGGGCGTGGGCCTTAGTTCTATATGTGGACGCCTTTTCGAGATATCGCCATAAATGTGGACCAGGGGTGACTCTAGAATTTGTTTGTACTATATGGGTATCAAATGAAAGGTGTTAATGAGCATTTTAAGAGGGAGTTGGCATTAGGTCTATAGGTGGACGCCTTTTCGAGATATCGCCATTAGGGTGGGCCAGGGGTGACTCTAGAATGTTTGTACGATATGGGTATCAAACGAAAAGTGTTACTGAGCATTTTAAGAGGGAGTGGGCATTAGGTCTATAGGTGGACGCCTTTTCGAGATATCGCCATTAGGGTGGGCCAGGGGTGACTCTAGAATGTTTGTACGATATGGGTATCAAACGAAAAGTGTTACTGAGCATTTTAAGAGGGAGTGGGCATTAGGTCTATAGGTGGACGCCTTTTCGAGATATCGCCATTAGGGTGGGCCAGGGGTGACTCTAGAATGTGTTTGTACGATATGGGTATCAAATGAAAGGTGTTAATGAGTATTTTAAAAGGGCGTGGGGCTTAGTTCTATAGGTGGACGCCTTTTCGATATATCGCCATAAAGGTGGACTAGGGGTGACTCTAGAATATGTTTGTACGATATGGGTATCAAATGAAAGGTGTTAATGAGTATTTTAAAAGGGCGTGGGGCTTAGTTCTATAGGTGGACGCCTTTTCGATATATCGCCACAAAGGTGGACTAGGGGTGACTCTAGAATGGGTTTGTACGATATGGGTATCAAATTAAAGGTATTAATGAGGCTTTTAAAAGGGAGTGGTGGTAGTTGTATATGTGAAGGCGTTTTCCAGATATCGACCAAAATGTGAACCAGGGTGACCCAGAACATCATCTGTCGGGTACCGCTAATTTATTTATATATGTAATACCACGAACAATATTCCTGCCAAGATTCAAAGGGCTGTTGATTTCGCCTTGTAGAACTTTTTCATTTTCTTCTACTTAATATGGTAGGTGTCACACCCATTTTACAAAGTTTTTTCCAAAGTTATATTTTGCGTCAACAAACCAATCCAGTTACCATGTTTCATCCCTTTTTTCGTATTTGGTATAGAATTATGGCATTTTTTTCATTTTCAATTGGGCGTGGTTATGGTCGAATTTCGGCCATTTTTTATACCAAGATAAAGTGAGTTCCGATAAGTACGTGGGCTAAGTTTAGTAAAGATATATCGTTTTTTGCTCAAGTTATTGTGTTAACGGCCGAGCGGAAGGACAGACGGTGGACTGTGTATAAAAAGATATTAAATTTTTTGTTAAAATTTGAATTAAAAAAAAAATTTTTTTAAAAAGTGGGCGTGTTCTTCATCCAATTTTGCTAATTTTTATTTAGCGCATATATAGTAATAGTAGTAACGTTCCTGCCAAATTTCATCATGATATCTGCAACGACTGCCAAATTGCAGCTTGCAAAACTTTTAAATTACCTTCTAGTAAAAGTGGGCGGTGCCACGCCCATTGTCCAAATTCTTTCTAATTTTCTATTCTGCGTCATAACGTCAACCCATCTACCAAGTTTCATCGCTTTAACCGCCTTTGGCAATGAATTATCGCATTTTTTCGGTTTTTCGAAATTTTCGATATCGAAAAAGTGGGCGTGGTTATAGTCCGATATCGTTCATTTTAAATAGAGATCTGAGAAGAGTGCCCAGGAATCTACATACCAAATTTCATCAAGATACCTCAAAATTTACTCAAGTTATCGTGTTAACGGACAGACGGACGGACGGACGGACGGACGGACATGGCTCAATCAAATTTTTTTTCGATACTGATGATTTTGAAATATGGAAGTCTATATCTATCTCGATTCCTTTATACCTGTACAACCAACCGTTATCCAATCAAAGTTAATATACTCTGTGAGCTCTGTTCAACTGAGTATAAAAATATATATATCTTTTTGAGTAAATTGGAATGCCAGCTAAATACTGGGAACACCCCATTGCATGGGAAGATAAAGTAATTATAGATAAGGGAAAGGTAGATTATGAAAGAAAACTGCAATGGTTAAAATCATTTTGGAAGAAAATAGGAATGACTAGGGAACCTACAATAGGAGATGTGAAAAACCCTACATCAAGAGAAGAAGAAACTGCTAGGATGTTACGAATGATCTTCCCAAATGAAAAATAAATTTTTAAAACAAAACAAAATTACAAATTTTAGAATTAGAACATAATTTAAGTCATGTATTGGTTGACAAATAAATAAATAAATAAAAATTTAATATAAATTTTTTTCATTAATTTTTAAAAATGGCATGGTGGAAAACCATATTAAATGGTATACTAATAGGTATTGCAGGATAAGAAGTTGGTAAGGAAAATACAGAAAACAATCTCGAAAATAAATTGGTTAAGTACGAACCAAAAGCAATTATAGAAAAAGAAGAAGTCTCCGATAAACGGTTAACTATTTTTGTTTGTGTAACTACATTTTTGATTGTCGCAATTGCAATTCTAATAAAAAATTATATAAAAAACAAGTAAGGAAGGTTAAGTTCGGGTGTAACCGAACATTACATACTCAGTTGAGAGCTATGGTGTCAACATAAGGGAAAATAACCATGTAGGAAAATGAACCGAGGGAAACCCTGGAATGTGTTTGTATGACATGGGTATCAAATGAAAGGCATTAAAGAGTATTTTATGAGGGAGTGGGCCATAGTTCTATAGGTGGCCGCCATTTAGGGATATAGCCATAAAGGTGTACCAGGGTGACCCTAGAATTTGTTTGTACAATATGGGCATCAAACGAATGGTGTTAATGAGTATTTTAAAAGGGAGTTGGCCTTAGTTCTATAGGTTGATGCCGTTTCGAGATATCGCCATAAAGGTGGACCAGGGGTGACTCTAGAATGCGTTTGTACGATATGGGTATCAAATGAAAGGTGTTAATGAGTATTTTAAAAGGGAGCAATCCTTAGTTCCATAGGTGGACGCCGTTTCGAGATATCGCCATAAAGGTGGACCAGGGGTGACTCTAGAATGTGTTTGTACAATATGGGTATCTAATGAAAGGTGTTAATGAGTATTTTAAAAGGGAGTAATCCTTAGTTCCATAGGTGGATGCCGTTTCGAAATATCGCCATAAAGGTGGACCAGGGGTGACTCTAGAATGTGTTTGTACGATATGGGTATCAAAGGAAAGGTGTTAATGAGTATTTTAAAAGGGAGTAATCCTTGGTTCCATAGGTGGACGCCATTTCAAGATATCGCCATAAAGGTGGGCCAGGGGTGACTCTAAAATTCGTTTGTGCAATATGGGTGTCAAACGAAAGGAATTAATGAGTATTTTAAAAGGGAGTGGGCCTTAGTTCTATAAGTGGACGCCTTTTCGAGGTATCGCAATAAAGGTGGAACAGGGGTGACTCTAGACTTTGTTTGTACGATATGGGTATCAAATGAAAGGTGTTAATGAGTATCTTTAAAAGGGAGTGGGCCTTCGTTCTATAGGTGTTCGCCTTTTCGAGATATCGCCATAAAGGTGGACCAGGTGTGACTTTAGAATATGTTTGTACGATATGGGTATCAAATGAAAGGTGTTAATGGGTATTTTAAAAGGGCGTGGGGCTTAGTTATATAGGTGGTCGCCTTTTCGAGATATCGCCATAAAGGTGGACCAGGGGTGACTCTAGAATGAGTTTGTACGATATGGGTATCAAATTAAAGGTATTAATGAGAGTTTTAAAAGGGAGTGGTGGTAGTTGTATATGTGAAGGCGTTTTCCAGATATCGACCAAAATGTGGACCAGGGTGACCCAGAACATCATCTGCTGGATATCGCTAATTTATTTATATATGTAATACCTGCCAAGCTTTCAAGGGTTTTTTATTTCCCACTGCAGAACTTTTTCATATTCTTCTACTTAATATGGTAGGTGTCACAACCATTTTAAAAAGTTTTTTCTAAAGTTATATTTCGCGTCAATAAAACAATCCAATTACCATGTTTCATCCCTTTTTTCGTATTTGGTATAGAATTATGGCATTTTTTTCATTTTTCGTAATTTTCGATATCGAAAAAGTGGGCGTGGTCATAGTCGGATTTCGTTAATTTTTCATACCAAGATAAAGTGAGTTCAAGTAAACACGTAAACTAAGTTCATTAAAGATATGTCGATTTTTGCTCAAGTTATCGTGTTAACGGCCATGCGGAAGGACAGACGGACGACTGTGTATAAAAACTGGGCGTGGCATCAACCGATTTGGCCCATTTTCACAGAAAACAGTTAGCGTCATAAAATCTATGCCCCTACCAAATTTCAAAAGGATTGGTTAATTTTTGTTCGACTTTTGGCGTTAAAAGTATCCTAGACAAATTAAATGAAAAAGGGCGGAGCCACGCCCATTTTGAAATTTTCTTTTATCTTTGTATTCTGTTGCACCATATCATTACTGGAGTTGAATGTTGACATAATTTACTTATATACTGTAACGATATTAAATTTTTTGTTAAAATTTTACTTTAAAAAAAAATTTTTTTTAAAGTGGGCGTGGTCGTTCTCCGATTTTGCTAATTTTTATGAAGCGTACATATAGTAAAAGGAGTAACGTTTCTGCCAAATTTCATCATGATATCTTCAACGACTGCCAAATTACAGCTTGCAAAAGTTTTAAATTACCTTCTTTTAAAAGTGGGCGGTGCCACGCCCATTGTCCAAAATTTTACTAATTTTCTATCCTGCGTCATAAGTTGAACTCATCTACCAAGTTTCGTCGCTTTATCTGTATTTTGTAATGAATTATCGCAATTTTTCGGTTTTTCGAAATTTTCGATATCGAAAAAGTGGGCGTGGTTATAGTCCGATATCGTTCATTTTAAATAGCGATCTGAGATGTGTGCTCAGGAAGCTGCATACCAAATTTCATCAAGATACCTCAAAATTTACTCAAGTTATCCTGTTAACGGGCGGACGGACGGACGGACGGACATGGCTCAATCAAATTTTTTTTCGATCCTGATTATGTTGATATATGGAAGTCTATATCTATCTCGATTCCTTTGTATATGTACAACCAACCGTTATCCAATCAAACTTAATATACTCTGTGAGCTCTGCTCAACTGAGTATAACAAATTGAGACAATTGAATAATGTACAAAGAGTTTAAAGGAAATTTCAAAGAGAAATGAATACATGGCAAGAAATCCATAATAAATTAACAGAAGAAAAATTAAAAGCCGATAAATCATGCAAGTGCATAAACAAAAATATTACCATAAAAACAGAAACGATAGGAAAACATTTGAACATAATTTTAGAAGCCTTAAATGTTGTAAAAGAGTTGATTAGTAAAGTAAATCACATACTTACTAACGATCACCAAAAAGGGGCTCAACAAATTTTTTCCACAGTACGGGATAAATTAGTATCTTCATTAGCAAGATATAACATCGAAATCCCCACACCAACTACTATAGAAGAAAGTTTCCAAATTGATTTTAACTCCGTTTTAACTGAACCTTCAAGAAACCGTACCCCTTCACCATCATTTAGTCAAACCTCATCAGTGAAAGAACCTACAATAGGAGATGTGAAAAACCCTACATCAAGAGAAGAAGAAACTGCTAGGATGTTACGAATGATCTTCCCAAATGAAAAATAAATTTTTAAAACAAAACAAAATTACAAATTTTAGAATTAGAACATAATTTAAGTCATGTATTGGTTGACAAATAAATAAATAAATAAAAATTTAATATAAATTTTTTTCATTAATTTTTAAAAATGGCATGGTGGAAAACCATATTAAATGGTATACTAATAGGTATTGCAGGATAAGAAATTGGTAAGGAAAATACAGAAAACAATCTCGAAAATAAATTGGTTAAGTACGAACCAAAAGCAATTATAGAAAAAGAAGAAGTCTCCGATAAACGGTTAACTATTTTTGTTTGTGTAACTACATTTTTGATTGTCGCAATTGCAATTCTAATAAAAAATTATATAAAAAACAAGTAAGGAAGGTTAAGTTCGGGTGTAACCGAACATTACATACTCAGTTGAGAGCTATGGTGTCAACATAAGGGAAAATAACCATGTAGGAAAATGAACCGAGGGAAACCCTGGAATGTGTTTGTATGACATGGGTATCAAATGAAAGGCATTAAAGAGTATTTTATGAGGGAGTGGGGCATAGTTCTATAGGTGGCCGCCATTTAGGGATATAGCCATAAAGGTGTACCAGGGTGACCCTAGAATTTGTTTGTACAATATGGGCATCAAACGAATGGTGTTAATGAGTATTTTAAAAGGGAGTTGGCCTTAGTTCTATAGGTTGATGCCGTTTCGAGATATCGCCATAAAGGTGGACCAGGGGTGACTCTAGAATGCGTTTGTACGATATGGGTATCAAATGAAAGGTGTTAATGAGTATTTTAAAAGGGAGCAATCCTTAGTTCCATAGGTGGACGCCGTTTCGAGATATCGCCATAAAGGTGGACCAGGGGTGACTCTAGAATGTGTTTGTACAATATGGGTATCTAATGAAAGGTGTTAATGAGTATTTTAAAAGGGAGTAATCCTTAGTTCCATAGGTGGATGCCGTTTCGAAATATCGCCATAAAGGTGGACCAGGGGTGACTCTAGAATGTGTTTGTACAATATGGGTATCAAAGGAAAGGTGTTAATGAGTATTTTAAAAGGGAGTAATCCTTGGTTCCATAGGTGGACGCAATTTCAAGATATCGCCATAAAGGTGGGCCAGGGGTGACTCTAAAATTCGTTTGTGCAATATGGGTGTCAAACGAAAGGAATTAATGAGTATTTTAAAAGGGAGTGGGCCTTAGTTCTATAAGTGGACGCCTTTTCGAGGTATCGCAATAAAGGTGGAACAGGGGTGACTCTAGACTTTGTTTGTACGATATGGGTATCAAATGAAAGGTGTTAATGAGTATCTTTAAAAGGGAGTGGGCCTTCGTTCTATAGGTGTTCGCCTTTTCGAGATATCGCCATAAAGGTGGACCAGGGGTGACTTTAGAATATGTTTGTACGATATGGGTATCAAATGAAAGGTGTTAATGGGTATTTTAAAAGGGCGTGGGGCTTAGTTATATAGGTGGTCGCCTTTTCGAGATATCGCCATAAAGGTGGACCAGGGGTGACTCTAGAATGAGTTTGTACGATATGGGTATCAAATTAAAGGTATTAATGAGAGTTTTAAAAGGGAGTGGTGGTAGTTGTATATGTGAAGGCGTTTTCCAGATATCGACCAAAATGTGGACCAGGGTGACCCAGAACATCATCTGCTGGATATCGCTAATTTATTTATATATGTAATACCTGCCAAGCTTTCAAGGGTTTTTTATTTCCCACTGCAGAACTTTTTCATATTCTTCTACTTAATATGGTAGGTGTCACAACCATTTTAAAAAGTTTTTTCTAAAGTTATATTTCGCGTCAATAAAACAATCCAATTACCATGTTTCATCCCTTTTTTCGTATTTGGTATAGAATTATGGCATTTTTTTCATTTTTCGTAATTTTCGATATCGAAAAAGTGGGCGTGGTCATAGTCGGATTTCGTTAATTTTTCATACCAAGATAAAGTGAGTTCAAGTAAACACGTAAACTAAGTTCATTAAAGATATGTCGATTTTTGCTCAAGTTATCGTGTTAACGGCCATGCGGAAGGACAGACGGACGACTGTGTATAAAAACTGGGCGTGGCATCAACCGATTTGGCCCATTTTCACAGAAAACAGTTAGCGTCATAAAATCTATGCCCCTACCAAATTTCAAAAGGATTGGTTAATTTTTGTTCGACTTTTGGCGTTAAAAGTATCCTAGACAAATTAAATGAAAAAGGGCGGAGCCACGCCCATTTTGAAATTTTCTTTTATCTTTGTATTCTGTTGCACCATATCATTACTGGAGTTGAATGTTGACATAATTTACTTATATACAGTAACGATATTAAATTTTTTGTTAAAATTTTACTTTAAAAAAAAATTTTTTTTAAAGTGGGCGTGGTCGTTCTCCGATTTTGCTAATTTTTATGAAGCGTACATATAGTAAAAGGAGTAACGTTTCTGCCAAATTTCATCATGATATCTTCAACGACTGCCAAATTACAGCTTGCAAAAGTTTTAAATTACCTTCTTTTAAAAGTGGGCGGTGCCACGCCCATTGTCCAAAATTTTACTAATTTTCTATCCTGCGTCATAAGTTCAACTCATCTACCAAGTTTCGTCGCTTTATCTGTATTTTGTAATGAATTATCGCAATTTTTCGGTTTTTCGAAATTTTCGATATCGAAAAAGTGGGCGTGGTTATAGTCCGATATCGTTCATTTTAAATAGCGATCTGAGATGTGTGCTCAGGAAGCTGCATACCAAATTTCATCAAGATACCTCAAAATTTACTCAAGTTATCCTGTTAACGGGCGGACGGACGGACGGACGGACATGGCTCAATCAAATTTTTTTTCGATCCTGATTATGTTGATATATGGAAGTCTATATCTATCTCGATTCCTTTGTATATGTACAACCAACCGTTATCCAATCAAACTTAATATACTCTGTGAGCTCTGCTCAACTGAGTATAACAAATTGAGACAATTGAATAATGTACAAAGAGTTTAAAGGAAATTTCAAAGAGAAATGAATACATGGCAAGAAATCCATAATAAATTAACAGAAGAAAAATTAAAAGCCGATAAATCATGCAAGTGCATAAACAAAAA
Source organism: Eurosta solidaginis (assembly GCF_040869045.1). Lineage (NCBI taxonomy): Eukaryota > Metazoa > Arthropoda > Insecta > Diptera > Tephritidae > Eurosta > Eurosta solidaginis. Next base: position 180,534,321 of record NC_090324.1, read on the forward strand.
TATTACCATAAAAACAGAAACGATAGGAAAACATTTGAACATAATTTTAGAAGCCTTAAATGTTGTAAAAGAGTTGATTAGTAAAGTAAATCACATACTTACTAACGATCACCAAAAAGGGGCTCAACAAATTTTTTCCACAGTACGGGATAAATTAGTATCTTCATTAGCAAGATATAACATCGAAATCCCCACACCAACTACTATAGAAGAAAGTTTCCAAATTGATTTTAACTCCGTTTTAACTGAACCTTCAAGAAACCGTACCCCTTCACCATCATTTAGCCAAACCTCATCAGTGAAAGAACATAAACCACTGCATAACCAACTCATAAACGTCACAATGGCACAAACAGTAGTAAAGTTTATCAAAACTGCCTCATCAGTGCTGCCATAGTTTGATGGCAAGCCTGAAAATTTGCACAGTTTCTTAGATGCTCTTGATATTCTAGACCAAATCAAGGATAATTATGAACCATGATAAAGACAAAGCTAAAAGGCACGGTAAGGAACTTCATAAGTGACGAAAATACAATTGCACAAATAAAATAAAAACTAAAAACTGCAATAAAGGGAGAATCAGTAGAAGTTTTAACAGCTAAACTCCTGAATATCCAACAATGCAGTAAAACTGCAAACCAGTATACTGCTGAAATAGAAAAAATCACTAGATCATTAGAAGGAGCTTATATCTCGGATGGACTTAACCCAGACTTAGCAACGAGATATTCGACGCAAGCAGCAGTAGAGGCCATGTGTAAGAACTGCTCCAATGATAAAGTGAAAATGATTATGCAAGCGGGAACATTCACAACAATGAACGACGAAATTTCAAAATTCACAAACAGCTGCACAGAAATCACAGGCAGCTCGAATACAATTTTAAACATTCGTCAACAAAACCAATACCGGAGTAATTTCTGTGGAGGTTACCAAAGTAACAGCTATGGAGGTTACCGAGGTAGGAGATTTAGATACCAGCCAAGATATAATAACAACTTTAGAGGAAATAACAACAATAATAATAATTCCCAAAGAAGATCACAAACCCAAAATGACAATAGACAGTACTATCAGACGCGTAACGTGCGAAATTGTACCCAGCAGGAAAACCAAGAAACTCCACTTTAAAATCAGTAGATAGGAAAATATGTGTACTAAATCTACACTTAAATAGTTATATATCTACAAAAATATCATTAAATATTTATTTATTTATTTATTCTGAAGAAAAACAATCATAAATGATTATTCTACTTATAAACTAAAAAGCACTGGCTACCAAGGCCTTCGGCTTTACTTAAATTTAATTGTACGTAAATTAAAAGGAGGTTGTAAAAAAATATCTAAGCACTCGATAGTTGATTTATATACTTAAATTACATTTCGAACAAAAATCAAATATGATATCTATATTTCTTTCATCTGTCGATTTAAGGAGATCCGATGGTGTGTTAGTGTTGAAAATAGAAGCTCTTGTTTGGTTTAGTCCCACGCATTCGTCGAGTAGATGTGTTACTGTGAGTTCATTACTGTTGCAATACAGGCATGGAGGCATGGCTGAGCCGTTGAGCAAGTGTGAGTGGGTTGTTACTGTGTGGCCAATTCTTAGGCGAGCGAATGTTTTTACCTTGTGGCATGATATGTTTGGCGGATATAGGTTTAATTCTGTTGGGGTTGAAGTTTTTATAGTGATGTTGATACATGCTCCAAGAGATTGAGGTATGGTCTTCCATCTCTTTTTTTGCTAGTAGTTTAAGATCGCTTTTGGAGACATGAGAGGATGTGTGTAATGGTTCTCTCCCGGCCGTTTTAGCCCTTGCATCTGCATGTTCGTTGCCAGCTATTCCGACGTGTCCAGGTGTCCACATTATTTTTATGGTGTTTTGATGGCGAAATAGAATGTGACGTATGTTAGATATTATATTAGAATCGTTGTCACTGTTGAATAAGGCTGCTATAGTGGACTTGCTGTCTGTGCAGATGACAGTTTTTTTTATTATTTTGAGAAACATATAGTACCGCTTCTAGCAATGCAGTTGCCTCGGCTGTATATACTGAGCAGTACAAGGGCAGGCTGCCGACGGCTATAGTGGCACCTTGCTCATTTGTTACAGCGAAAGATGTGCTGGTGTCAAATTTCGAACCGTATGTAAATATAAATCCCCAGTCTCTCTTTAAAGGCTCTACCGTTGCGTGAAAATATTGCCTGAATTCCTGTGCGTTAGTATTATGTTTCGGGTGCTTGAGCAGATCGTCTATAAGAATAGAGTGAGGCAAGAAAGAGTATGGCAGGAGGCTCGTTGTCATAAGGGCTGGTACAGAGATTATCTCGAGCTCTTTGACGTAGTTTAACATGCGTAAAATTGTGGATGGTTTCATATTTTCCTTTTGCGTTTTTTGGCAGGCCTTTACGAAATTGAGTAGGTATTCGTTCCTGCAGTGTATGATTTTGTGGATCGACATCATTGTATTGTACTTTACTCGATCAGTAATGTCCAGTAAACCTGCTTCCGCCAATACAGCTTTGGTTGGTGACGTGGGGAATGCACGAATGCTTCTTCTAGCTGCAGCATGGTATGGTGCTTGTATGCGTTTGATATGTTTGTTTGCGCAGTGTCCGTAAATTGCGAGTCCAAAGTCAATTTTTCCCAACATTAGTGCTTTAGTAACCTGAACAAGTGTAGTTGTGTTAACCAACGAGTGCTTAGATGATAGATATTTGATAATGTTTATTCTAGACATTAAGCTTGTTCTTACATATTCGCAATGTTGCTTAAACGTAAATTTTTTATCAAATATTACACCTAGTATTTTGAGGGAGTCAGTATTTGGGATTGAGTGGTTAGAAAGTGAAAGGGTGGGGGGAGGCATTTGTGTTTCCTACAAATATGAAACAATTTGCTTTTGCTGGGTGAAAGTTTGGCGCCAGATATTTGGGACCATTCAGTTAGATCGTTTAGGATTCTGGAAAATATAGCTTTTATTTGTGTCAAATCTTTAACATCAGAAAAGATTAAGATGTCGTCTGCGTACGCTATATGTTTTACTTGTGGGTATGAGGATATAATAGAACTAACTTTTTGGAACGCAATGGAGAATAAAGTGACGGAGAGCGGGGATCTTTGTGGGATGCCGTTATTAAGAGGATAAGGTTTAGATAATTTGCTGTTTGCAAGGACGAGGAATTTTCTGTTGCAGATGAATGACTTGACGACGCTATAAATTTTGTCTCCTAATTCCATGCGTTTGAGTTCTGACATAATAACGTGCAAACCTATACGATCGTAAGCTTTTTCAAAATCTAAACTTAGGGCTGACACATGGTTTCTGGACGCAAGTGCATTTGAGGCAAAGTATTCAAAGATTAATAGGGGGTCTGTTACACTTAAGCCTTTTTTAAATGCAAACTGGTGCGAATTGTTGTGGTTTTTCGTTTCAATGTACCAAACGAGTCGTCTGGAAATGATTTTTTCTAGTACCTTGGATATGCACGGGAGAACGGAAATCGGTCGGTAGTTTATAATATTTGTGTTATTTTTGTTGGGCTTCAGGATGGGTATGACTTCAGCTGTTTTCCATTCTTGGGGATAGATACCTTCTCAAGAATGGCATTATATAGATTGACTATCCTGAGTCTGACGTCGTAGTGGAGGTTTTTCAGTAGGTCGTAAGGTATTTTGTCTGCTCCCGGGCTCTTACCCTTCATCGAAGATATTGTTACGTCAAATTCGGCGATCGTGATAGGGGAGTCCACAATCTTTGCTTCGGGAGAAGGTAGGGGGTTGTGATAGTGTTCTGACTTAGCCTGATCGTTATGTTTGTTGAAGTCAGGGTGGAAGCTTGAATTATGTGATTCTTGTGACCAAGTGGAGGCAAATTGTTCGCATATAGACTGTGCATCGTAGATTGGCCCTTCTGCGGAATGGACAAAGGAGATATGGGTTTGGGGGGGGTTAACGGTTAGCCTTTTTATGTCTGACCAAATCTTTTTTGCACTGGATAATGGAGTGATGTTAGATGTCAGCTTTTGAAAAGACTGCCGTTTGGCCGATTTGAGTTCTCTTCTAAATAGGGAGTTGGCTCTTTTATAACTTAGAAGGTTTTCATCTGACATATTTCTTTTGTACTTTTTCCAGGCTGACTGCTTGTTATTCCTGAGAGTAGTTAAAAGGTTTGACCAGTAGGGCAGTTTCGTTGAGAATGTTTTGGTGCTGCTATGCGGTATTGTCAGGTGAGCTGCAGAACGAATTATACGCTTGACTGTGGCAGCCTCGGCATTAATGTTGCTGCTGCACACATATTGTTCAGAGATATTAGCTGAGATTGTGCAGAAATTTAACCAATCGGCTTTCTTTAACATGAATTTGGGACGGGGTTTGATCTGGTAGGACTTTGGCGTGTGGAGGGTGGTGGTGATCGGGAAGTGGTCGCTGTTGTGTAGGTCCTCCAAAGTTTTGCATGTTAGGTTTGCAGCTATAGAAGCAGACGAGCATGTAACATCAGGATTTGTAAAGGTTTTGTGGGTTGAAAAGTGCGTAGGGAGGCCGTCGTTTAGTACTATAAGATCTCGAGACAGAATTATGTCTTCGAATATCTCTCCTCTCTTATTGGAGGTTGCTGATCCCCAGAGGGGACTCCAGGCATTAACGTCTCCTAGGAAGATTATGGGCGATGGGACACAGTTTAGTAGGTTGTGTATGTCTGTACTTGAAATCACTTGTTCTGGAGGAATGTAGCAAGAGATAATTGTCAACTTGAAGCCTATGTCTATTTCTATTACCAGTGTTTGGATTTTTGATGTCACAGGGATAAGTTTATGTTGTATGGATTTTTTAATAAAGACCGCAATACCTTGCTTGCACGAGGTATTGGCTTGATCATTGTAGAAGTAACTAGCGTATTTTTTTGGTGCGAAGGTAGATTTTTTTGCTGGAATATGAGTCTCTTGAAGAGAAATTATGTCTGGATTAATTTCTTTGGTTAAAATATTAAGATGGGGATAGTTATTTAGGAGGCCATGAATATTCCATTGAAGTAATATCATAGTTGCATATCATCAGTATCGGATGGGATGTTATTGAGTGGTTGGGGGGGTAAACTTGGGGTAAGGAGAGATGGTATGTGGGGGACGTAGTCCGAAGGGATATACTGAAGTTGGGAAATAAAATTAGAAACAAAGGTGTTGCTTGATGATGAGTCATCGACTAAGTTTATTGTTTGCATATTATTTGCTGCATTTGTTTCGTTAGAAATGTTTGTTTTTGTTACTTTACTTGTGTTATTTTATGTTTCTTTTTCGTTGTTAACTGTGGAGTTCTCTAAGCGAGAGCTTTCAGTGTTGATTTGTTGTTGTTTGAGATCATTTTTTGTTCTGTCGGCAGAGGACAGAGAGTATACATTGCTTTGCAATTGTTTTAAGTTTTCATTTGTATTTATGGCATATGAAAATGGGAATGGGACGTTTTGTGTTTGATTTGTATTTTCTTTTGCTTTATCGGCAAAGGAGATTGGGATTATGTTAGTTTCAGTATTTTTTATGTTTTCTTTAGTTTTGTCTGCAAAAGAAGTTGAGTTTGCATTGATTTTTTGAGGGATTTGTTGTTTGTATAGGTTAATGGCTTCACGAATGGAGCACCTGTTATCAGTTTTAATAATTAATACTTCTTTCATCTGTGCAAATTTTGGGCAAGTTTTGCTTGATGCGGTGTGAGCGCCAGAGCAGTTTGCGCATAATATACGCGTGCATGATTCTGGGGAGTGCAGAGGGAGGTAGCACGATTCAAACATGGTAGTTTTAGTGCACCGTTTTAATGTATGACCAAGTTTTTGGCAGTTTTTGCATCTCATAGGAGAGGGGTAATACGGTCTTACTTTTGCTGTGTACCATGAAATTTCTAAATTTTCTGGTAGGTAGTACCGATCAAAAGTTAAGAGTAAGACTCCGCTTGGGAAGTGCTTGCCGTCAACGTGTTTCGTAAATTTATAAACAGCTGTAACACCCTGTTCTTTTAAATTGTCGACAATTTCGCTCTCAGAAACATTGTTAAGGCATGGGGCGTATACTGTGCCCTGACATTGGTCAGGGTATAACCAGTATATTAGGCACAATTAAAACTGATTTAAAATGCGATGACCTTCTAATTTATCATAAGTTTCACGTCGTAGAAGACGACTTCCCAATACCGTGCGATGGAATAATAGGTTTGGAGTTTATAAAGAAATATAATTGTATTCTAGATTATGGCAAAACAGAGGGTAAACTAATCCTAAGACAATGTGATTTTCCCCAAACAATCACAATGTACCTGACAAATTATCTGTCTGCTAACACAATTACGATCCCTGCTAGATCTGAAGTCATTAGACAAGTAACAGTAAACACTGATAATAAAATCATCTTCATACCCCATCAACAATTATTTGAAGGCATTTTCATAGCGAACACAATCATAAATAAAGAACAAACTTTTGTCAGAATTATAAACACCACACATAAAAACACAACTCTTCAAAATTACAAAATACATACTGAAAATTTAGATGACTACAATTTAATTAAAACAAACACACACAATAAACAGAGTAATGACACAGAAAAATTAAAAATATTAACTAAAAATTTCCCGAAATTTGTCAATTCACAACTAACCTCATTATGCACAGAATTCATAGACATATTTGCACCGGAAACAGAACCAATTTCCTCTAATAATTTTTATAAGCAAAAATTACACACATAAGATCACACACCAGTATGCATAAAAAACTATAGATTGCCCGAGACACAAAAAGGGGAAATAAGTAAACAGGTTAATAAATTGATCGAAAATGAGATTATAGAACCCTCAATATCAGAGTACAACAGCCCAATTTTACTGGTACCTAAAAAATCATTACACTACACTAATACAGAAAAAAGATGGAGACTGGTAGTTGACTACAGACAAGTAAACAAAAAACTAGCAGCGGATAAATTCCCACTTCCAAGAATTGATGATATTTTAGACCAACTTGGAAGAGCAAAATATTTTTCATGCCTTGACCTTATGTCAGGTTTTCACCAAATAGATAAACACCAACCTTCTAGAGATATAACCTCATTCACAGCAGAAAATGGTACATATAGATTCAAAAGACTACCCTATGGATTAAAAGTAGACCAAACTCATTCCAAAGAATGATGACACTGGCATTTGCAGGCCTCAAACCATCCCAAGCATTTCTATATATGGATGATTTAGTTGTACTAGGGTGTTCAGAAAAACACATGCTGAAAAACTTAAGAGATGTTTTCTCTACTTGTAGGAAATACAACTTAAAATTACATCCAGATAAATGCCTATTCTTCAGCGAAGAGGTAACTTATTTAGGACATAAATGCACAAGCGAGGGAATACTACCCGACCCAAGCAAATTTGAAACAGTTTAAAATTACCTGACACCAAAAACAGCAGATGAAGTTAAAAGATTCGTAGCGTTCTGCAATTATTACAGAAGATTTGTACCGAATTTCGTAGAATACTCAAGAAAATAAACTAGGCTTTGCAAAAAGAATGTTTCCTTCGACTGGACGGAAGAATGTCAAAAAGCTCAAATTTAAAAGAAATGTCAGTGGAAGCATGCAAAATAATGAAAGTTTCAACTAGATCAGCAGCTAAAAATATAAAAAATAACATTAAAATTAAAGAAAGTCACACAGAAAACCCCAAAATATATGAAGTGCTTAATAAATTTGAAGTAAAAAGACTAGACGAGCTCGGTTTCAATCCTTCGAAATTCTATTTCAAAAAAGGAAAGAAAATTTGTAGCGATTTTGATACAAGCAACCTAATTGTTGAGGATAAGATTGACTTAGGACAATTCTTAACCAGGCTCGAAAGAGAAGCCGGCAATTTAGGCCTTGTACGAATAGAGTTCTCCTTAGGGGACAAATTGTTTAAAAGAAATTATACTGCAGTAGAAAAATTTATTGAAATAGGAAACAAGGTTCTCAAAAAACTAAAAATTGCACTAACCCCAGAGGTTATATATGTGACTAAACCCGGGAAAATTAAGGAAATTCTGCAAAAGCATTATGACGATCCTATTAGTGGTGGCCACCCAGGAATAAATCGCATGACAAATAAAATCAAGCAGAAATATAGCTGGCAAAACATGAAAAAAGACGTAAGAAAATACGTAAAAAGCTGCATCCACTGTCAGAAAAACAAAATAAATAAGCATATAAAAGAACCAATGACAATACCGGAGACACCTCCGAAGGCTTTTGATATAGTACAGATCGATACGGTTAGGGGATCAGAATATACCCGCGGTAGGTATGCCTGTCGTAAGAGGCGACTAAAATACCAGATTCAAGGGGCTGTGTAGCGCAACCCTTCAGGCTGCCAGCGCAATATATAGCTTCTCCAAACCCAATTGTCAACCTCACCTATCCGCGGCGAATCCTGTTTCACTAACAGACGAGGCTCTAGCGACCCCAAGCTCCTCATGGAACTTGGGGGTAGGGAGGGAGGGAATGGCCTGAAGGTTTAATGTGGCCACATAAATCGTTCCCGAGATGGTCGGGCTAGCACCTTAATGGTGCTATGGTACCGGAGCGTACCGGATTTGTATACGGCAAAGGACCATCACATCGATAACACTTCCCAAAGCCTTCGGGTAGCAACCTTATCGCTACAACAACAACAACAACATACGGTCGGACCATTACCGAGATCAATAAACGGAAACGAATACGCAGTTACAATCATATGCCACCTCACCAAAAATGTGGTAGCAATTCCAGTTCCGAGCAACCACGCGATAACAGTTGCTAAAGCTGTATTTGAGCACTTCATTCTGATTTATGGTTGCATGAAAACAATCCTAACAGACATGGGAACCGAATACAAAAATTGCTTGTTCGAAGAACTATGCAAACTGTTAAAAATCAAGCATAAGACCTCAACACCATACCATCATCAAACTTTGGGAACCGTAGAACGTAGTCATAGGACGTTTAACGAATATGTACGTTCATACATATCCAGTGATAAAGATGATTGGGACGAATATCTCAGGTATTTCGCATACTGCTACAACACGACCCCATCGACAGTATACGGGAATTGCCCTTACGAGCTTATATTTGCGAAAAATCCCCCGACGTACGAATTCTTAAACGAGAATAAAATAAGCCCAGTGTATAATCTCGAGGCATATGATAAGGAAATTAAATATAGACTTCAAATAGCACAACAAAGAGCTAGAAAATTAGTGAAAGAAGCTAAGGAAAAACAAAAAGTTAATTATGATAAAAGTAGCACCAGTAAAGAAATAAAATTAGGCGATCTAGTATTAGTTAGAGAAGAAGCTAGCCATAAGCTAGACAATAGATATAAAGGCCGGCATAAGGTAAAAAAAATTGACAAAAATAACAATTTTACTTTTATACCACATAGAGAAGAAACTAGTAATAGGAACAATAAAGATAAGGAATTAATAATCCATAAGAATAGGCTTAAACACAACTGAAACACCTTTTGATAATAATCTTAAATAAGCATTCCACTTTACTCAACGCACATTAAATATCTAAGAAATTGAAAACGAAATTTTTTTTTCTCTCAGTTCCATATTTACACAAATTATTATAAATACATAAATAATAGAGAATATCTTCAGACAAGCGGATTTTAGGTGGGTGCACACATTTAAAATCCGCCTATAAAATAAATACAATAAATTAAATAAGTAAAATAATTGTTAAATTTAAAAATTTTTATATGTAAAATAATCGTTAAATTTAAAATTAAAAAAAAAAAAAAGATTTGTACAAAACATATATATAATAAAAGTATCAAGGTCAGCAAATTAGAAACAAAATACATAAACTCTTTCACTACAATATCAAATTACAGTAAAATACCAAAATCATTTAAATGCGAACAAAGAGTCTTATACAATTGTTCACAAAACAATTATATAATCCTCTTTTTCTAAGGCGGATGGTGTGGCATTATGCCACATGCCCACTAAGCAATACATTTGCGGCATTACTTATCATGAACTTCTATGCCAATACATTTTAGTAATAGCATAATAATATTACAATATCATACGACATAAATTACATTGACCTAACACAGCGGTTAGGTAACATCAATGGAATGCCGAATATGAAACCCTTGTCAGTTCACACATAACAAATTATGCTTATCGTCTATGTTAGTTTGCCACCAAAATATTTACATACAACCAATAGTGTGAATTAACCAAATATTCACATTTCACATTTATATCGATCTGCTGACTTTGCATACAAATCTACATGTATGCATACCATGCATACAAATCTACATGTATGCATACCATGCATACAAATCTACATGTATGCATACCTCTATTACAAAGGTACATATTTTTAGTTTGTTAGTATTAAGATAATTATGAATGTCTAGGTTAAGAAATTACCTATAAAAGAGAAAGAATTTCTTTAATAAAATTAATCATCATCAGACTACCAAAGTCGAAACCTTCTTTTTATTTAATAGTAACATTTCAATATCCATTTGTAGTTCCTTAACCCATAAACATAACTGATCGACAGCGTCGGTTTGTCTTTTTTCAAGGGGCTGTGTAGCGCAACCCTGCAGGTTGCCAGCGCAACATATAGCTTCTCCAAACCCAATTGTCAACCTCACCTATCGGCGGCGAATCCTGTTTCACTAACAGACGAGGCTCTGGCGACCCTAAGCTCCTTATGGAACTTGGGGTTGGGGAGGGAGGGGATGGCCTGAAGGTTTAATGTGGCCACATAAATCGTTCCCGAGATGGTCGGGCCAGCACCTTAATGGTGCTGTGGTACCGGAGCGTACCGGATCTGTATCCGGCAAAGGACCATCACATCGATAACACTCCCCAAAGCCTTCGGGGAGCAACCTTATCGCTACAACAACAACAACAATAACAACAGCGTCGGTTTGTCCGGGCGACTGACCAAATATTACTACATAGTTAGGTAATAAAAATATTGTACTGAATATGTATATATAAATAGATTGTAGTTTTTTTAGTGTGTAAGTATTGTACAAAAATATTGTAATAGTATTGTAACTAGAATTCTTATAAAAGGGAAAGCATCTGTTAATAAAGAGGAACCATAAATCTGATGTCTGCGCTGAACATTAGCGCCAGCAAAATCTATTTTGTTTTAATTTAACTGGCTTACACTACATGGCGATCCCGCCATCACAATAAACCATATTAGATATTATGTGGCGCTCCTGCCAGTCTAGATCAATATTTGGCAAAACTGCTAATGATCTAGCTGGTCAGAGGAACTTGTCAGCTCGCGATAATTAATTTTCACGCGTCGCGTTAATAAACAAGCAGGATTCCCCTTGGATCCTACCAGCTCAGACAAAAAAAAAACACAAATGAGATTGGAATAGTTACAAATGGAGCCCTTTCGTTCGGATTTTTTGCCAAATATCACAGTGAAGGAGAATCACCAGAGGAAAAATTAATTACTACCATAAAAAGATCACTATGATGCATACAGAGCCAAGGATTCGGTAAAAACAGAAAATTAAGCATTGGTGACCAACTAACAGCAAGCGAGCATAGAAGAAGTGGCATACAATTTATTCGGTAAAAACTGAAAATTGAGTATAAGTGACCAACTGGCATCAAGCGAGCATAGAAGAAGTGGAATACAATTTAGAAGCAAAAAAAGTACGGGAAATATATTTACTATTGATGTCTGTTGGAGACGTGACAGCAAAACGGCCAACAACATAAGTATACAATTTAGAATAAATTGAGCGGCTCTGTGACGCTTAACCATTGGCAAAAATTCTATTTTGCCTAGATTTTTTTTTATTACAATAGGAGATATTAGAAATAATTTAAACAGAAGAAACACTATATGTAAAGATATAAAGAGAAAAAAAAATTAATTAAACGCAAAATAAATAAAAATTCAATATTTAAGTAAATTGGAATGTTTAGGGCATTTTCGTAAAACTTCTTAAATACCGTGCTAACTTTCGTTACATATACACAGTTTCAGTTATTTCCTTTGTTATGAACGAAATAACAACAGAAGGGGAATTCCATAGAATTTTTGAGAAGTGTGAAAACACAATTAAAGATTTTATAAAGATTTCAGAAAACATTTTTAAAAAATAAAGCAAAATGGCATAAAAATAAATATTTAAATTGAGAAAAAAAATGGTAAACATTTTTTAATTAAACAAATTTTTCCATTAAAAACTAATTTTTTATACTTTAATAGCGTTAACTAAACAAACAAGTAAAATGGAATGCATAGGATAAAAGAATAAAATCAACCACAGAAGGTTCAATATGGCTTGGTGGACAAAGATTGCGCAAGGCATTATGAAAGCCATAGCTGGCTACGAAATAGGAAAGGAAAATTCAGAAACAGAGAACAGGATAGTTAAATATAAACCACCAACAGAAATAGATACGAAAAACTCGCCAAACGTTAACGATGTTTGGCTAGCAGTTACAATTTGCGCATTTATGCTATTGATCGTCACAATAGTTATGACGTTCAAAAGTTATATGAAATTCAAATATAGGCAACAAAAACCCGTCCAAACTCGTATCTATGGAACTCTGTTTTTAGTACCAAACCCAAAGCAGAGGAAGAGCAATAAACACTTTAATTAAATTTCAAAATGTAGCAGTCGACAGCAAAGGCAGCTTCAAGAGCCCTACCTAAATTTAATAGCAATAAAGAATTTGAATGTTTCCGTTGAATGTTCTTGACAAAGATGGTCATGAAGCAATAGGAAATTCTAGGACAGTGGAAATAAGCAAAACCTAAGAAAGAAAATATACAAAATTTTAAAAACCAGCCCATAACAACAAGCATGAAGAAAAAGTCACAAAGAGAACATATAAAAATATACGTGAAGCGCTATATAAATTTGCAGCAATAAGACATGTCGAGCTCCTAAAATGGTAGCGTAAGAAATATAAGCAACCTGATTGTAGATGATAAAATTGACTTAGGACAATTACTTATCAGGCTGTACACACGTTGTACTAATGCCGCCAATTCAGGACTTGATATTTATAAGGAAAATACAGTTGTCCTGAGGGACAAATTGGTGAAAAATAATTGAATATATACTCGAGTAGGCAAATTTAAAATAATAATTGATAGTTCTCTAAGATCAAATAATTGCATTAACCAAAGAGGTTGTGCATGTGGCAATCCTGGTATAAAAATAAAAATAATTCTTCATAAAGTCATGACGATTCTGTCTTGGTGGCCGCCGCAGAAATCGCATGACAAATAAGATCAAAGGAATTGCTGGAAAATATAGAAAATATCGAAAACATGAAAAGTATAAAAGTATGAAAAAAAAATATTTGCACCCAATGAACCATTCTTTGGCTCATTAATTGGACTACTACTAACATAAACTACCTTGTTCTTCCGTCAATCACAGCTCCTAAATTTCTGCATAATTAGTGACATATTTCATATCATAAATTTTCGTATAATTATATAGAGATTTTTTTTTGTGCTTAATTTAATGTAACCCTAATTAAATGAAATACCAAAAAAAGCTGTTATTTAATAGAGCTAATTAAAGAAATATATATAAGTATGAGGTGTTTCAGTTAGGAAACCTAGGTTTTAGAGAGATCATAATTTTAGGAAAAATATGTTTACTTCAGCCACAGGTAGAATAGGTAATACTAATAGGAAAACATCTTTTATTCTAAATAGAATAGAATATAGTAATAAAAAATATTTTTATTGCAAAAACCCTCCTACAAAATAGAAAATAGTAATGGGAAATATTTTTACTTGAACCAACACATATAGATGTAAACCAGTATAAGACATTTGCTAGTAAACCCAAATAATTTCAAAAAAAAAAAAAAAATTCCAAACATTCCTACTGTAGACATTCCAATTTACTCATCAATAAAAATGTAAACACCCAAAGAAAGAAAAATGCATAAATATAAAATCATATTGGCATCAAGTTACGGTTACCTCATGCCGATTTTTAAGTGAGTCGACGCTCTTAAAGACCGGCTGTGCAAAACACATCTAAAATTCTGATGTGTAAAACCAAATGTCAGTAACACTTGATGCAAGACATTATTCATAATCACGAGCACATAAACATACAAATGTACATATATGTATTATACTTCAAAAAAAAAAAAAAAAATTACAAACAAAAGAACAATAGAAAAAAAAAATTCAGCAAAAATCCCACATGGCAAGCAAATTTAAACGGATATAAAAATAAGTAAACAAACTCTTCACGCTCAATATCAAATTACCGCAAGAAAATAAATTACAATAGCAAACTAAAAAGCAATTAAAATTTAGTAAACTCTAAATGGTCATTAAATCACATTAAGAATCACATACAATTGCCCTCAAGTGTATGCGATTCTTCTTAAAGATGGTTGATGTGGCATTACCACAATACAAGATATTTGTACTTATGTACATGCCAGAATAGGTCTAACTTGAAATGCATAAGCAAATGACCACACACAAATTACTCATAGCGACACAGTCATAGCGGCATAGTTAAGTTACATTGAACCCAGAGGGGAGCCGTATCCATTTACGGTTGCCTAACCCATAAACATAACTGATCGACAGCGTCGGTTTGTCGGTGTGACTGACCAAACATTATTACAATAAGAATATTGTACTGAATATGTATACAGAAATAGAATGTAGTTATTTTTAGTGTGTAAGTATTGTACAAAATATTGTAATAGTATTGTAAGTAGAATTCCTATAAAAGGGAAAGCATTTGCTAATAAAGAGGAATCATAAATCTGTTGTCTGCCCTGAAGATTAGCGCCAGCAAAATCTATTTTGTTTTAATTTAACTGGCTTACACTACATGGCGATCCTGCCATCGCAATAAACAATATTAAATATGGAACAGTTTAGAATTGATATCCGGTTGCCTTCATCGAATATGGGAGAGTGAGGATGGTAAATACAAGAAGAAACTGACAGTTGTTCCCAGAAAGAGGATTCCTGACGTGCTCAGCGAGCTGCATAATGGTCCTAGTGAAGGTCATCTTGGAATCACGAAGACGCTCGAGAAAATTATGCAGAGATTCTATTGGGTTGGTTGCCGTTAGTCGGTCACCGAGTGGATTGCCAACTGCGAGGTTTGCAACAGAGCGAAAGAGTCCAAAACACGAAGTCATGGCCAGATGAAGCAGTATATTTCAGGTGCACCATTTGAAAGGATCGCCATCGATGTCGCAGATCCATTCCCTACTAGCAACAACGGAAACAAATACGTACTGGTGGTTATGGATTATTTCAGTAAATGGCCAGAGGTATACCCAATCCCAAACCAAGAAGCAGAAACAGTAGCAGAAGTGGTTACCAACGAATTGGTTGCAAGGTATGGTGTACCAATGGAGATTCATTCTGACCAAGGCAGGAACTTTGAATCAGCTGTGTTCCAAGAAATGTGCAAGAAGTTGGGCATTCGGAAAACACGGACAACTGCATTACATCCTCAGTCCGATGGTATGGTGGAACGTTTCAATAGAACATTGGAAGAGCATTTAAGGAAAGTAATATACTAGTACCATAAGGAGTGTGATACCCGCATACCATTATTCTTGATGGCTTACCGATCAGCAGTGCATGAAACCACGGGCCAAACCCCTGCAAAAGTAATTTTTGGCAATGAACTTCGACCGCCAGCTGATTTGAGGTTTGGGATAGATTCCGATGCGGAAAGAAATGTCAAGAAATCCACTGGTGTCTTGGAAGAAGAGCTGAGAGAGATACACGATCTTGTAAAGCAACGAGCAAAGATTATGAGTGACAAGATGAAAGCGAGATATGATAAAGCAATTAATTCGGAAGGGTTTCAGGAAGGAGATTTGGTGCTGTTATACAACCCACAACGAAAAAAAGGTTTGTCCCCGAAATTGCAGTGTAATTGGGAAGGCCCATACAAAGTTGTAAAACGGATAAACGATGTAGTTTACCGCATACAAACCATTGGCAAACCACGAACCAAAATGAAAGTGGTTCATTTGGAAAGGCTGGCAGCGCATAGATCGAGAGATTTGTCTGATCGGGACGATCAGAATTAGGTGGAGGGTAGTGAAACGAATGTTAGCTGCACTGAGCGATGATATCGTCTCTAAGCCGATGCTAAGCAGTGACGTGAATTCACATCCATATATCAATCACTATGTATCTACATAAACGAAACAATAATTGCGTCTACACATATGTACCATGTACGTATACGAGCAGCGGAGAGTCAATGCACAAACACATGCATATATCTGAGATACTCCTGAAAGTATGCAGTGAGAAAAACTATAAAATTGTGCAATTGTAGTTACAGCTGAAAAGTTTGAGAGCTGCTGGACTAGTGGATTATGGAAGCGCCTAGAAGATGCGAACGTTGAAATCCAAGAGTATAAAAGGCGGCAATTGTAGAGGCGCTGGAATTCAGTTTGATTTGAGTTGTCAAGCAGTTTCGACTAAGACGCTATCTAGCGAGCAAGAGCAGTATTATTTTGAATAGTAAAGTTTCATTTGAGCTATCAATCAGTTTGGTTATTAAGCAAGCTATTGGTTGCACAGTTTGAGTGTTATTGTGAAGTACTTTAATAAAGGCCATTTTGCATTATTACAAATTGGAGTTATTTATTCAACAGTTTAATGATTCAAACGTAGCAGAGGTTTGCAAATAAGAGGATTTGCAAGTAAATTCGTTACAATATTATTATTGTATTTCATTAGCGAGACATGCTCATATTGCTTTATACAATTGTCTTTATACCCAGCTGTACTTGTACACAGGGTATTATAACTTTGATTGGATAACGGTTGGTTGTACAGGTATAAAGGAATCGAGATAGATATAGACTTCCATTTATCAGTATCATCAGTATCGAAACAAATTAGATTTGACATCACAATGAGGATTGTACGAGGCCATGAAATCAGTGGACAGGGGAACGCCGCAGGGAGGGGTGCTATCACATCTGCTGTGGAGGCTGGTCATCAACCAACTGCTCAGGCGATTTGATGAGGAACCAGCAAAACTTACGACTTAGAGGTGGACCAGGGGTGACTCAAGAATGCGTTTGTACGATATGGGTATCAAATGAAAGGTGTTAGTGATTATTTAAAAGGCTGTGGGCCTTATTTCTATAGGTAGGTGAACCAGGGGTGACTATATAATCTGTTTGTACGATACGGGTATCAAATTAAAGGTATTAATTAGGGTTTTAAAAGGGAGTGGGAGGTGAAGTGTGACACTATCAAAATACAAGATATTTGTACTTATGTACATGCCTAAATAGGTCTACTTTGAAATGCATAAGCAAGTGTATTTCACTTTCGGCCACACACAAATTACTCATAGCGACACAGTCATAGTGGCATAGTTAAGTTACATTGAACCCAGCGGGGAGCCATATCCATTTGCAGTTGCTTTATCCATAAACATAACTGATTGACAGCGTCGGTTTGTCGGTGCAACATTATTACATAGTTAGGTAATAAAAATATTGTACTGGATATGTATATAGAAATAAAATTTAGTTTTTTTAGTGTGTAAGTATTGTACAAAAATATTGTAATAGTATTATAACTAGAATTCCTATAAAAGGGAAAGCATTTGTTAATAAAGAGGAATCATAAATCTGATGTCTGCGCTGAACATTAGCGCCAGCAAAATCTATTTTGTTTTAATTTAACTGGCTTACACTTCATGGCGATCCTACCATCACTATAAACCATATTAAATATTACATGGAGATCCTGCCAGTCTAGATCAATATTTGGCAAAACTGCTAAAGATCTAGCTGGTCAGAGGAACCTGTCAGCTCGCGATAATTAATTTTCTCGCGTCGCGTTAATAAACAAGCAGGATTCCCTTCGATCCTACCAGCTCAGACAACAAAAAAACACAAATGAGATTGGAATAGTTACAAATGGAGCCCTTTCGTTCGGATTTTTTGCCAAATATCACAGTGAAGGAGAATCACCAGAGGACAAATTAATTACTACTATAAAAAGATCACTATGATGCATACAGAGACAAGGATTCGGTAAAAACAGAAAATTAAGCATTGGTGACCAACTAACAGCAAGCGAGCATAGAAGAAGTGGCATACAATTTATACGTTAAAAACTGAAAATTGAGTATTGGTGACCAACTGGCAGCAAGCGAGCATAGAAGAAGTGGAATACAATTTAGAAGCAAAAAAAGTACGGGAAATATCTTTACTATTGATGTCTGTTGGAGACGTGACAGCAAAACGGGCAACAACATAAGTATAAAATTTAGAATAAATTGAGCGGCCCTGTGACGCTTAACCATTGGCAAAAATTATATTTTTGCCTAGGATTTTAAAAAAAAAAAAAAATATATATAAGATAATATATAATTAGCTAGAGATTTTTTTGTGCTAAGTTTAATGTAACCCTAATAAAATGAAATAACAAAGAAAAGCTGTTATTTAATAGAGCAAATTAAAGAAATATATATAAGTATGAGGTGTTTCAGTTAGGAAACCTAGGTTTTAGAGAGATCAAAATTTTAGGAAAAATATTTTTACTTTAGCCACAGGTAGAATAGGAAATACTAATAGGAAAACATCTTTTATTCTAAATAGAATAGAATATAGTAATAAAAAATATTTTTACTTCAAAAACCCTCCTACAAAATAGAAAACTGTAATAGGAAATATTTTTACTTCAACCAACACATATAGATGTAAACCAGTATAAGACATAGGCTAGTAAACCCAAATAATTTGAAAAAAAAAAAAAATTCCAAACATGTAAGGAAGGTTAAGTTCGGGTGTAACCGAACATTACATACTCAGTTGAGAGCTATGGTGGCAGCATAAGGGAAAATAACCATGTAGGAAAATGAACCGAGGGTAACCCTGGAATGTGTTTGTATGCCATGTGTATCGAAAGGTATTAAAGAGTATTTTCGACCAACTCTTATTTTTTTCAACTCGGTCTATGCATCCAGTGTTGGGGATAGTGAAATAATGCGTTAATAGTTAAGCAGTGAGCGTAAATATAGCAAACTGGTCTTACTTAAATTTTTCATTAAGACATTGTAATTTTTATTGTATTTGCTTAAATTTTCTACAAAATTTTCAAACGTAATTATAACCTTTTTGTATGGAGCTCCTTAAACAAAAATATAAAAAATATCTAAAATCAAAAGAAATTACTTGACATTAAATTGAAAAATAGGTTTTTCCACACCACCCGGGAGGTCCCCGTTGGGGCGCTACCGAAGTTAGTTTTGTGTGCTCGGTTCCCCAGTAGGCCTATATCCCCCATATACATATATCGCCCATTTACTTCAATAGTGTCATAATTCAAAAACACGAACTTTTAGTTAAAAACGAAGAAATGTGCTTAAGGAATTTAGTCTATTTCACGCCACCCGCGTGCACTCGTTAGGTATGCATTTGGCGCTTTACCGAGTTTAATTTTGTGCAAATACATATGTAGTATGTACAAAAGTGTGACATACAACGAAAATTTCGAATAGAATAGAGGATACCTTCATAAAAAATAAAAATATAAAAAAATTATGTAATGAGAAAGAAGGCAGAGTTTACTAAAAAAATTTAAATGAAAGAAAAAAAATAAAGTACTTAAAGTGCAAAAAAAATTAAGTGATGTGAATAAACAGCTCCATATAAAAACGCAATAAGTGCACTTGGACCTTTTTCCGGGTTTTAATGTTATCATTGTGGAAATATGAAGATTATAATATTCGGATATTTAATGTTGGGATTTCCATTGAAATCTATGTACGTAATTAATTTGTATTAAATTTGTAAACATTCATATTCATGAAATGGAGATGAATATATATAACCATATCTACCATAAAAAATCGTCTGTGAACGATATAATACTAAGATATAGCAAAGCAGAATAAATTAGAAAAAAAAGAAAAAGAAACAAAAACATTGAAATTATTCACGCAAACATATTTACTAAAATAAAATTGATTTCATAATTTTAAGCGACATAAACAAATTAGGATTATTGGATCTAAGCATCCGGCTAATGGGCATATAATCAAACAAAGTTCCCCTAATAATAAATATAGTGGGTAATATACTGCCTATGCAATATTTCGACCTAAAATCGAAAACGTTTTTGGGTCGTTTTTTTCGTTTAATATACAACGTGAAATTTTCCGATTCAATCAAGTTGCATTTAAATAATAATAAACTAAGTTGAAATAAAAGATAATATAATAAAATAAAATAAGAAATATCAAAATAAATTAGCATAAAAGACAATATACAAATTTTAATGTAATATCTTTGTAGCAAATTTAATATACAACGTGATAAAAGATAATATAATAAAATAAAATAAGAAATATCAAAATAAATTAGCATAAAAGACAATATACAAATTTTAATGTAATATCTTTGTAGCAAATTTATTTATTTTTTGTTAAGTATAAGACGTGCTATATCTAAAATGAGCATAAAATCTGGAAATGCACAAATCATTTGGGTCAAATTTGCAATTAATTGTTATAAATAAATAAATTTAGTGAGTTTGAACAAAAGTTGACTCATTATTTCTGATTTCATTTTTTTATAGCACCTAAAATGAAAAACAAAGAATCTGTTAAATAAAGACCTATGCTTTTACGTGTAAGTAAAATTTGTCCAAAAAAATAGGCCGGTTAAGTTATTACTTCTCTTTAAAGTTTTTTTGTGTGCTAACAATTATTTTAGAACAATTTTTTAAAGATTTTGGTACAAACCAATATAGGTAAATGGAAACAATATTTTATGTCAACAGAAAATGAGCGAAGCAGTAGTTCTCTCACCGTTTGGCGTGTACAAATATATACATACGTAGAGATGAAACATTTGAGCAACGGAACAATTGAGAATTTGGAGCTATGTACTCAGGGGGGTTTGTGAACATAATGCGTCCTACAGACCGCAATTTCGATAGTTGCACAGATTTTAGAATTTACAAAAAACTTTTTCTATTAATTATAAACAAATAGAGTAATATTTGTTAACAAAAATAGGCCTATGCACGGCGGCTGATCAATACGAATCGATTCATATAACTTTTATATGACTTTACGTAAGCTAAGTATGCGAAAAAGCCTGTCAATTGATTGTATGGAAATTTTGTTAGCGTATTTATATATAGATAGTGGGTAATATACTGCCTATGCAATATTTCGACCTAAAATCGAAAACGTTTTTGGGTCGTTTTTTTTCGTTTAATATACAACTTGAAATTTTCCGATTCAATCAAGTTGCATTTAAATAATAATAAACTAAGTTAAAATAAAAGATAATATAATAAAATAAAATAGGAAATATCAAAATAAATTAGCATAAAAGACAATATACAAATTTTAATGTAATATCTTTGTAGCAAATTCAATATACAACGTGATAAAAGATAATATAATAAAATAAAATAAGAAATATCAAAATAAATTAGCATAAAAGACAATATACAAATTTTAATGTAATATATTTGTAGCAAATTTATTTATTTTTTGTTCACTATAAGACGTGCTATATCTAAAATGAGCATAAAATCTGGAAATGCAAAAAACATTTGGGTCAAATTTGCAATTAATTGTTATAAACAAATAAATTTTGTGAGCTTGAACAAAAGTTGACTCATTATTTCTGATTTAATTTTTTTTAAAGCACCTAAAATGAAAAACAAAAATCTGTTACGTGTAAGTAAAATTTGTGCAAAAAATAGGCCGGTTAAGTTTTTACTTCTCTTTAAAGTTTTTTTGTGGGATAACAATTATTTTAGAACAATTTTTTAAAGATTTTGGTACAAACCAATATAGGTAATTGGAAACAATATTTTATATCAACAGAAAATGAGCGAAGCAGTAGTTCTCTCACCGTTTGGCGTGTACAAATATATACATACGTAGAGATGAAACATTTGAGCAACGGAACAATTGAGAATTTGGAGCTATGTACTCAGGGGGGTTTGTGAACATAATGCGTCCTACAGATCGCAATTTCAATAGTTGCACAGATTTTCGAATTTACAAAAAACTTTTTCTATTAATTATAAACAAATAGAGTAATAGAGTAATATTTGTTAACAAAAATAAGCCTATGCACTGCGGCTGATCAATACGAATCGATTCATATAACTTTTATATGACTTTACGTATGCTAAGTATGCGAAAAAGCCTGTCAATTGATTGTATGGAAATTTTGTTAGCGTATTTATATATAGATAGTGGGTAATATACTGACTATGCAATATTTCGACCTAAAATCGAAAACGTTTTTGGGTCGTTTTTTTTCGTTTAATATACAACGTGAAATTTTCCTAATCAATCAATTTGCATTTAAATAATAATAAACTAAGTTGAAATAAAAGATAATATTATAAAATAAAATAAGAAATATCAAAATAAATTAGCATAAAAGACAATATACAAATTTTAATGTAATATCTTTGTAGCAAATTTATTTATTTTTTGTTCACTATAAGACGTGCTATATCTAAAATGAGCATAAAATCTTGAAATGCAAAAAACATATGGGTCAAATTTGCAATTAATTGTTATAAATAAATAAATTTAGTGAGTTCGAACAAAAGTTGACTCATTATTTCTGATTTCATTTTTTTAAAGCACCTAAAATGAAAAACAAAGAATCTGTTAAATAAAGACCTATGCTTTTACGTGTAAGTAAAATTTGTCCAAAAAAATAGGGCGGTTAAGTTATTACTTCTCTTTAAAGATTTTTTGTGCGCTAACAATTATTTTAGAACAATTTTTTTAAGATTTTGGTACAAACCAATATAGGTAATTGGAAACAATATTTTATATCAACAGAAAATGAGCGAAGCAGTAGTTCTCCCACCGTTTGGTGTGTACAAATATATACATATGTAGAGATGAAACATTTGAGCAACGCAACAATTGAGAATTTGGAGCTATTTACTCAGGGGGGTTTGTGAACATAATGCGTCCTACAGATGGCAATTTCGATAGTTGCACAGATTTTCGAATTTACAAAAAACTTTTTCTATTAATTATAATCAAATAGAGTAATATTTGTTAACAAAAATAGGCCTATGCACTGCGGCTGATCAATACGAATCGATTCATTTTATATCATTTTACGTATGCTAAGTATGCGAAACAGCTTGTCAATTGATTGTATGGAAATTTTGTTAGCGTATTAATATATAGATAGTGGGTAATATACTGCCTATGCAATATTTCGACCTAAAATCAAAAAAGTTTTTGGGTCGTTTTTTTTTTTTCGTTTAATATACAACGTGAAATTTTCCGATTCAATCAAGTTGCATTTACTTACTTACTTACTTAATTGGCGCTTAACCGTCTAAACGGTTAGGGCCGTCCAACAAGGCGCGCCAGTCGCTCCTTCGCTCCGCCAACCGGCGCCAATTGGTCACACCAAAGGAGCTTAAATCATTTTCCACCTGGTCCTTCCAACGGAGTGGGGCCGCCCTCTACCTCTGCTTCCATAGGCGGGTTCCGATAGAAACACTTTCTTGGCCGGAGCATCATCTTTTATTCGCATAACATGGCCTAGCCAGCGCAGCCGCTGCGTTTTAATTCGCTGGACTATGTTGATGTCTGCGTATAGCTCGTACAGCTCATCATTAAATCTTCTTCGGTACTCGCCATCGTCAACGCGTAGAGGTCCATAAATCTTTCGAAGAACTTTTCTCTCGAAGACTCCCAAAGCCGCTTCATCTGCTGTTTTCATGGTCCATGCTTCTGCCCCATATAGCAGGACGGGTACGATAAGTGACTTGTAGAGTACGACTTTCGTTCGCCGAGAGAGGACTTTACTTTTCACTTGCCTACCTAGTCCAAAGTAGCATTTATTGGCAAGATTGATTCTTCGCTGGATTTCAGTGCTGATGTTGTTGCTAGTGTTGATGCTGGTTCCCAAATAAACGAAGTCTTCTACTATTTCGAAATTATGGCTGTCAACAGTAGCGTGGTTGCCAAGGCGCATATGCGCTGACTCTTTGCTCGATGACAGCAGGTACTTCGTTTTGTCCTCATTCACCATCAAACCCATTTTTACCGCTTCTTTTTCCAGTTTGGAGTAAGCAAAACTAACAGCGCGGGTGTTTAGGCCGATGATATCAATGTCATCAGCATATGCCAGTAATTGCACGCTTTTATAGTATATTGTTCCAGTGCGGTTAAGTTCTGCAGCTAGTGTAATTTTCTCCAGCATCAAGTTAAAGAAATCGCACGATAGGGGGTCACCCTGTCTGAAACCTCGTTTAGTAGCCGTATAAGTTTTGCGGGGAAACCAAATTCAGACATAGCGGCATATAGGCAGCTCCTTTTCCTGCTGTCGAAGGCAGCTTTAAAGTCGAAGAAGAGGTGATGTGTGTCGATTCTCTTTTCACGGGGTTTTTCCAAGATTTGGCGCATTGTGAAAATCTGGTCGATGGTAGATTTACCAGGTCTGAAGCCGCACTGATAAGGTCCAATCAGCCGGTTCACAGTGGGCTTCAATCTTTCGCACAATACACTTGAAAGGACCTTATATGCGATATTAAGAAGGCTGATTCCACGATAGTTGGTGCATTTTGCAGTACCCCCTTCTTATGGACTGGGAAAAGAACACTTAGATTCCAACCGTCGGGCATGCTTTCGTCCGCCCATATTTTGCTAAGAAGCTGCTGCATGCGCCTTACCAACTCCTCGCCGCCGAACTTGAATAGCTCCGCAGGCAATCCATCAGCGCCCACGGTCTTGTTGTTTTTCAATCTGGTTATTGCTATTCTAACTTCGTCATAATCGGGCGGGGGGACATATATTCCATCATCATCGATTGCGGGATCGGGTTCTTCATCTCTGCGCGGTGAATTGCTGCCTCCATTTAGGAGAGCAGAGAAGTATTCCCTCCATAATCTAAGCACTATCTGGACATCAGTTACAAGGTCGCCGTTTTCATTCCTACAGGAGTTTGCCCCGGTCTTAAAACCTTCCGTCTGTCGCCGTATTTTTTGGTAGAATTTTCGGGCGTTATTCCTGGTGGCTAGCAGCTCAAGCTCCTCGCACTCACGCCTTTCTGCTTCTGCTCTTTTCTTCCTGAAAAAGCGTCTCGCTTCCCTTTTCAACTCACGATAGCGTTCACACACTCCTCTTGTCGCGCTCGCTTTTAAACTAGACCTGTAGACAGCGTCTTTTCTTTCGGTTGCAACGCGGCATTCTTCATCGTACCAGTTGTTTTTTCGTGGCCGCCGGTAACCAATTTTTTCCTCGGCGGCAGTACGAAGTGCTTTGGAGATATGCTCCCACTGCTCCTGTATTCCTTCAGGATGAGTTGTGCTCTCAGAGAGCAGGTGTGAGAGTCGAGTTGCGAAATCATTGGCAGTCTGTTGTGATTGAAAATTTTCGACGTCTAGCTTTCCTTGTTTTTTTTGTTCCTTGGTTTTAGCCGCGTTGAGGCGGGTGCGTATTTTGGCTGCAACGAGATAATGGCCCGAGTCGATGTTAGGTCCTCGGACCGTGCGCACATATAAAACACTGGAGGCATGCCGTCCGTCTATCACAACGTGATCGATCTGATTGCGAGTATTTCGATCAGGAGACAGCCATGTAGTTTGATGTATCTTTTTATGCATGAACCTCGTGCTGGATATGACCATGTTTCGAGCACCGGCAAAGTCAGTCAGCCTCAGTCCGTTAGGAAAAGTTTCATTGTGTAGGCTGAACTTTCCGACTGCATTTAAATAATAATAAGCTAAGTTGAAATAAAAGATAATATAATAAAATAAAATAAATAAAATTTTAATGTAATATCTTTGTAGCAAATTTATTTATTTTTTGTTCACTATAAGACGTGCTGTATCTAAAATGAGCATAAAATCTGGAAATGCAAAAACATTTGGGTCAAATTTGCAATTAATTGTTATAAATAAATAAATTTAGTGAGTTTAAACAAAAGTTGACTCATTATTTCTGATTTCATTTTTTTAAAGCACCTAAAATGAAAAACAAAGAATCTGTTAAATAAAGACCTATGCTTTTACGTGTAAGTAAAATTTGTCCAAAAAAATAGGCCGGTTAAGTTATTACTTCTCTTTACAGTTTTTTTGTGCGCTAACAATTATTTTAGAACATTTTTTTTTAAGATTTTAGTACAAACCAATATAGGTGATTGGAAACAATATTTTATTTCAACAGAAAATGAGCGAAGCAGTAGTTCTCTCACCGTTTGGCGTGTACAAATATATACATACGTAAAGATGAAACATTTGAGCAACGGAACAATTGAGAATTTGGAGCTATGCACTCAAGGGGGTTTGTGAACATAATGCGTCATACAGATGGCAATTTCGATAGTTACACAGATTTTCGAATTTGCAAACAACTTTTTCTATTAATTATAATCAAATAGAGTAATATTTGTTAACAAAAATAGGCCTATGCACAGCGGCTGATCAATACGAATCGATTCATATAACTTTTATATCATTTTACGTATGCTAAGTATGCGAAAAAGCCTGTCAATTGATTGTATGGAAATTTTGTTAGCGTATTAATATATAGATAGTGGGTAATATACTGCCTATGCAATATTTCGACCTAATATCAAAAACGTTTTTGGGTCGTTTTTTTTTCGTTTAATATACAACGTGAAATTTTCCGATTCAATCAAGTTGCATTTACTTACTTACTTACTTAATTGGCGCTTAACCGTCTAAACGGTTAGGGCCGTCCAACAAGGCGCGCCAGTCGCTCCTTCGCTCCGCCAACCGGCGCCAATTGGTCACACCAAAGGAGTCTAAATCATTTTCCACCTGGTCCTTCCAACGGAGTGGGCCGCCCTCTACCTCTGCTTCCATAGGCGGGTTCCGATAGAGACACTTTCTTGGCCGGAGCATCATCTTTCATTCGCATAACATGGCCTAGCCAGCGCAGCCGCTGCGTTTTAATTCGCTGGACTATGTTGATGTCTGCGTATAGCTCGTACAACTCATCATTAAGGGCATCATTCTGTATTGCGAACGATAGCTCAGGCGAACGATTCGTCTCTTGACGATTTCGTCTAGCGATGGTATTCTCTATCACTTTCGTTCTGCCTTTACGTTTCTTACGCTATGCCAAAGTGTAGGCGAAAGCATTTGTCAAATGATATGTTGCCATATGTATTTTATTCACAAATTTATTAAAATCACTTAAGTTTTTTAAAGTTTTTCATGGTTTTTCACTCAGTTAAATAAATCTGGTAACAAAATTGATTTGTTTACTTTGGGTTTGTTTACATTTAAAAAAAAAAAAAATAAGAAAAATTATTATAAATTATTATTGGTTTTCGCGAAATTTTGCGCCAACGCCGTTTGAGAGCAAAATGTATGCAGCTGCCGTATACATCATAACCGAACGGTATCGTGAAGCTCAGCTACGGGTAGAACGCAGAAATTTGCGTGATAACTTAAATGTATTGGACCTACCTGACTCTGAGTAAGTGTATATATACAAGTTGGTATGAATACTAACAGCATCTTACCACATATTTGTTGCAAATTTTCGGGTGAGCAAGGATGTGTTTAGACATATATATGACGAAATGAAAATGCATATGCAAACCTCGTTCCGTAACACTCACTTGCCAGTGCAGTTGAAACTATCAACATTTCTAAGATTTCTAGCCACCGGAAGTTACCAAAAGTCAGTAGGAAATGAACACGTTTCGGCTATGAGCCAACCGACAGTAGCAAGAGTCATCGCGGAATGTTTAAAAGTGTTTGAAGCCCATTTTTGTAAG
Source organism: Eurosta solidaginis (assembly GCF_040869045.1). NCBI lineage: Eukaryota > Metazoa > Arthropoda > Insecta > Diptera > Tephritidae > Eurosta > Eurosta solidaginis. The sequence continues at coordinate 180,562,161 of NC_090324.1, forward strand.
AAATGGATAGTTTTCCAAAAAACTGAGGATGAGGAGAACAGCATGAAGGAACATTTTTTCAACTTATGTGGTATCCCGGGGGTCATGGGATGTGTCGATGGAACCCATGTGAGGATAAACTCACCTGGCGATAATATTAGGCATTTATACCATAACCGAAAAGGATATTACAGTTTAAATGTCATGGTGGTAAGTGTCAGTGAATTTATTGTTTTATTCTATTCCTCTCTTTCTGTAGTTTTCCTCTTACTATGTTTGTAAACCTAGATCCTTCTGTCTCATTTTCCTCTCACTCCTGTTTTACTTCCTCATATTTCTTCAGTTATTTTTTACTTCACATGTTTTTGATCACAACATGGTGATTACCTACGTGGATGCAAGGAATCCCGGAGCCAACCATGATTCTTTTATTTGGAAACATAGCGTAGTCGAAGACCAGCTTAGATGTGCTTACAACAGTGGGAGAACTAACTCCTGGCTTCTCGGTGGACTTAAAATAAATAATATTAGTGTTAAATACTTTATTGGGTTTTATCTCTGAACAGGCGATTCCGGCTATCCACTGCAACCATATTTAATGACACCTTTCCGCACTCCCAGTGGCGCATTGCAGATTCGATTTAATGAAAGACATAAAAAGGGTAGAAATATTATTGAACGCTGCATCGGAGTATTGAAGAACAGATTTCGGAGTATAATAGGCTCACGTGGACTGCATTACTCTACCGAAAAGGCAAAGCAAATCGTTAATGTATGTTGCGCACTTCATAATACCTGTATTTTTTTTAAGCACCAGTTACCCTTTCCGCCGTTAATTGAGGATGATAACAGCAACAACGCAGTTGTGGAAGAGATCCAATCACTTGCTACAAATATTCGGCTACAAATCGCAGAAAATTTGCAATAAATAAAGTTTTATATATTCACACATTATTCGCGGTTTTTTCTAAGTAAACAGGTTTGAAGGCTGGTTGGTATATACTTGAAAAATTATCCTTCTTTCATTTACCTTTTTTCCCTCCTCGTGCTCGTCCTACTCTTCTTCCTTCCCCTCTTCGTCCTCTTCCCCATCATATTCTTCCTCCTCCTCTTTTTCTACTCCTCTTCCCACTCTTCCCTTTCCTCTTATTCTTCTCTTCCTCTTCCTACTCTTTCTCCTCCTGTTTAGCTCCCGCTTTTTCTTCTCCTTTTCTTTTTCCTGCTCTTCCTATTACACCTCTTCCCACTTTTTCTTTTCTTCCCCTCCACTTTCTCGTATCCCTCGTCGTCCTCCTCTTCTTTCTCCTCTTTTTCTGTTTCCTATTCTTTCTCCTCTTTCCTCACATTCTGCTCCTCTTCCTACTCCTGCTCTTCATCTTCCTATTTTCTTCCTCTTACTCTTCCCACTCTGTCTCCTTATTTCATTATCCTCTTCCATTTGTCTATTAAAACTTTTTAAAGATGGGCCATAATCCTGCTAATTCCTAATTTGAGCAAAAGGAAAGATTATTATTGTTGTAGGTGGTATACATACTGGGAAAACTCTAACAGTAAAAAAGACGGGTGTTATTTGGAAGCTTTATTTATTTTGCAATATTTTAACCAAGCTATCCAAACTTGCGGCAATAGACTTCATTGCATCCGCTTGGGCGCTTACAACTTCCGCAATTTTCTTTAGCTCCTCAGCTTGCATTTTTGCAGCTTCTGCTTGCTCCTTTGCATACTTCGCTATGCTTTCTTCGAAAAATCTTTTTGTTCCCCGTGAACGGTGTGTTGATGTTGTTAAATTGTTAGTATCTGTGTTATGTGATGATAGGTTCTGTGCAGAGGGTGTTGTCGGATTTGTAGGTGTGTCTGAGCATGTGATTGTGCAGATGTCTGTTGTTGCTGTGATTGGTGCTGTTGTTGCTGCGATTGTTGCTGTGATTGGTGCTGTTTTTGCTGCGATTGTTGCAGTGACTGGTGCTGTTATTCCTGTTGTTTTTAGTGCTGCTGCTTCCATTCCTGCCTCTTGCGAGAAAGATACTCCAAATACTTGTCCTGCCGGTGCAGCTGCCTTTGACATGGACAAGATCCTGTCAATAGTCCTTTCTGTTTCCGTGAGTGGTGTGTGGCAAAATGGCCCACCACTTGTACCATTGAGGGTTCGCGCATTATCGGCAATCTTGCGTTTTTTCCTACTCTTGAGGTCAGCCTAGATCTACAACAAGAACGATAACAGATAAGTTGCTAGTAGTAACAAATAAATTTAAATATCGCACTTACCTTTTTCCATTCAACCACGGTTCTTATTGGAGGGCCAAGAGCATTAATTTTGTTGGCTACCTCATTCCATTTAAAATCGCATTTCGATTTGTCTTCCCCGAATTGAGGAGCACCTCTTGCCAGGTCTAAATTTGCTTCCAATTCACTTACTAGCACTCCAAACTGCACGCTGCTAGTTTTCTTGTTACTAAAAACAAAAACATGGATTAAAATTTTCTCTAAATAAGTTAGTTATAATAAAATTACCTCTTTTTGGCTGCTATATCCATTTTAATTCAACAGACGATAACTTATTTATTTTCGTTTGAATTTGACATTTTAATTCTTTATTTTATTTACTTATCGTTATAGAGAATGCTCACTCTTTTCGTCTTCGTCACGTAAGAGTCAGCTGTTTTCGTCTTGAACCGTTATCGTTATACAAAATGCAAACGGGCGAACGATTCGTCTCCGAGGCGAAACGAACATTCGTTTCGCAATAGAGAATGAGGCCCTAAATCTTCTTCGGTACTCGCCATCGCCAACGCGTAGGGGTCCATAAATCTTTCGAAGAACTTTTCTTTCGAAGACTCCCAAAGCCGCTTCATCTGCTGTTTTCATGGTCCATGCTTCTGCCCCATATAGCAGGACGGGTACGATAAGGGACTTGTAGAGTACGATTTTCGTTCGCCGAGAGAGGACTTTACTTTTCAATTGCCTACCTAGTCCAAAGAAGCATTTATTGGCAAGATTGATTCTTCGCTGGATTTCAGTGCTGATGTTGTTGCTAGTGTTGATGCTGGTTCCCAAATAAACGAAGTCTTCTACTATTTCGAAATTATGGCTGCCAACAGTAGCGTGGTTGCCAAGGCGCATATGCGCTGACTCTTTGCTCGATGACCGCAGGTATTTCGTTTTGTCCTCATTCACCTTCAAACCCATTTTTACCGCTTCTTTTTCCAGTTTGGAGTAAGCAGAAATAACAGCGCGGGTGTTTAGGCCGATGATATCAATGTCATCAGCATATGCCAGTAATTGCACGCTTTTATAGTATATTGTTCCAGTGCGGTTAAGTTCTGCAGCTAGTATAATTTTCTCCAGCATCAAGTTAAAGAAATCGCACGATAGGGGGTCACCCTGTCTGAAACCTCGTTTAGTTTCGAACGGATCGGAGAGGTTCTTCCCAATTCTGACTGAGCTGATGGTGTTGCTCAACGTCATTTTGCACAGCCGTATAAGTTTTGCGGGGAAACCAAATTCAGACATAGCGGCATATAGGCAGCTCCTTTTCCTGCTGTCGAAGGCAGCTTTAAAGTCGAGGAAGAGGTGATGTGCGTCGATTCTCTTTTCACGGGGTTTTTCCAAGATTTGGCGCATTGTGAAAATCTGGCCGATGGCAGATTTACCAGGTCTGAAGCCGCACTGATAAGGTCCAATCAGCCGGTTCACAGTGGGCTTCAATCTTTCGCACAATACACTTGAAAGGACCTTATATGCGATATTAAGAAGGCTGATTCCACGATAGTTGGTGCATTTTGCAGTACCCCCTTCTTGTGGACTGGGAAAAGAACACTTAGATTCCAACCGTCGGGCATGCTTTCGTCCGCCCATATTTTGCTAAGAAGCTGCTGCATGCGCCTTACCAACTCCTCGCCGCCGAATTTGAATAGCTCCGCAGGCAATCCATCAGCGCCCACGGTCTTGTTGTTTTTCAATCTGGTTATTGCTATTCTAACTTCGTCATAATCGGGCGGGGGGACATATATTCCATCATCATCGATTGCGGGATCGGGTTCTTCATCTCTGCGCGGTGAATTGCTGCCTCCATTTAGGAGAGCAGAGAAGTATTCCCTCCATAATCTAAGCACTATCTGGACATCAGTTACAAGGTCGCCGTTTTCATTCCTACAGGAGTTTGCCACGGTCTTAAAACCTTCCGTCTGTCGCCGTATTTTTTGGTAGAATTTTCGGGCGTTATTCCTGGTGGGTAGCAGCTCAAGCTCATCGCACTCACGCCTTTTTGCTTCTGCTCTTTTCTTCCTGAAAAAGCGTCTCGATTCCCTTTTCAACTCACGATAGCGTTCACACACTCCTCTTGTCGCGCTCGCTTTTAACGTAGACCTGTAGACAGCGTCTTTTCTTTCGGTTGCAAAGCGGCATTCTTCATCGTACCAGTTGTTTTTTCGTGGCCGCCGGTAACCAATTTTTTCCTCGGCGGCAGTACGAAGTGCTTTGGAGATATGCTCCTACTGCTCCTGTATTCCTTCAGGATGAGTTGTGCTCTCAGAGAGCAGGTGTGAGAGTCGAGTTGCGAAATCATTGGCAGTCTGTTGTGATTGAAGCTTTTCGACGTCTAGCTTTCCTTGTTTTTTTTTTGTTCCTTGGTTTTAGCCGCTTTGAGGCGGGTGCGTATTTTGGCTGCAACGAGATAATGGCCCGAGTCGATGTTAGGTCATCGGATCGTGCGCACATATAAAACACTGGAGGCATGCCGTCCGTCTATCACAACGTGATCGATCTGATTGCGAGTATTTCGATCAGGAGACAGCCATGTAGTTTGATGTATCTTTTTATGCATGAACCTCGTGCTGGATATGACCATGTTTCGAGCACCGGCAAAGTCAGTCAGCCTCAGTCCGTTAGGAGAAGTTTCATTGTGTAGGCTGAACTTTCCGACTGCATTTAAATAATAATAAGCTAAGTTGAAATAAAAGATGATATAATAAAATAAAATAAGAAATATCAAAATAAATTAGCATAAAAGACAATATACAAATTTTAATGTAATATCTTTGTAGCAAATTTATATATTTTTTGTTCACTATAAGACGTGCTGTATCTAAAATGAGCATAAAATCTGTAAATGCAAAAACATTTGGGTCAAATTTGCAATTAAATAAAATAAATAAATAAATTTTGTGAGCTTGAACAAAAGTTGACTCATTATTCCTGATTTAATTTTTTTAAAAGCACCTAAAATGAAAAACAAAAATCTGTTACGTGTAAGTAAAATTTGTGCAAAAAATAGGCCGGTTAAGTTTTTACTTCTCTTTAAAGTTTTTTTGTGCGCTAACAATTATTTTAGAATAATTTTTTAAGGATTTAGGTACAAACCAATATAGGTAATTGGAAACAATGGGAAACAATATTTTATTTCAACAGAAAATGAGCGAAGCAGTAGTTCTCTCACCGTTTGGCGTGTACAAATATATACATATGTAGAGATGAAACATTTGATCAACGCAACAATTGAGAATTTGGTGCTATTTACTCAGGGGTTTTGTGAACATAATGCGTCCTACAAATGGCAATTTCGATAGTTGCACAGATTTTCGATTTTACAAAAAACTTTTTCTATTAATTATAAACAAGTAGAGTAATATTTGTTAACAAAAATAGGTCTATGCACTGCGGCTGATCAATACGAATCGATTCATATAACATTTATATGATTTTACGTATGCTAAGTATGCGAAACAGCCTGTCAATTGATTGTATGGTAATTTTGTTAGCGTATTAATATATAAATAGTGGGTAATATACTGCCTATGCAATATTTCGACCTAAAATCGAAAACGTGTTTGGGTCGTTTTTTTTTCGTTTAATATACAACGTGACATTTTCCGATTCAATCAAGTTGCATTTAAATAATAATAAACTAAGTTGAAACAAAAGATAATATAATAAAATAAAATAAGAAATATCAAAATAAATTAGCATAAAAGACAATATACAAATTTTAATGTAATATCTTTGTAGCAAATTTAATATACAACGTGATAAAAGATAATATAATAAAATAAAATAAGAAATATCAAAATAAATTAGCATAAAAGACAATATACAAATTTTAATATATCTTTGTGGCAAAAAATTTATTTATTTTTTGTTAAGTATAAGACGTGCTATATCTAAAATGAGCATAAAATCTGGAAATGCACAAAACATTTTGGTCAAATTTGCAATTAATTGTTATAAATAAATAAATTTAGTGAGTTTGAACAAAAGTTGACTCATTTTTTTTTAAAGCATCTAAACACAAAAAATCCGTTAAATAAAGACCTATGCTTTTACGTGTAAGTAAAATTTGTCCAAAAAAATAGGCCGGTTAAGTTATTACTTCTCTTTAAAGTTTTTTTGTGCGCTAACAATTATTTTAGAACAATTTTAAAAGATTTTGGTACAAACCAATATAGGTAATTGGAAACATTGGGAAACAATATTTTATTTCAACAGAAAATGAGCGAAGCAGCAGTTCCCTCACCGTTTGGCTTGCACAAATATATACATATGTAGAGATGAAACATTTGAGCAACGCAACAATTGAGAATTTGGAGCTATTTACTCAGGGGGGTTTGTGAACATAATGCGTCCTACAGATGGCAATTTCGATAGTTGCACAGATTTTCGAATTTACAAAAAACTTTCTATTAATTATAAACAAATAGAGTAATATTTGTTAATAAAAATAGGCCTATGCACTGCGGCTGATCAATACGAATCGATTCGTATAACGTTTATATGATTTTACGTATGCTAAGTATGCGAAACAGCCTGTCAATTGATTGTATGGAAATTTTGTTAGCGTAATAATATATAGATAGTGGGTAGTATACTGCCTATGCAATATTTCGACCTAAAATCAAAAACGTTTTTGGGTCGTTTTTTTTCGTTTAATATACAATGTGAAATTTTCCGATTCAATCAAGTTGCATTTAAATAATAATAAACTAAGTTGAAATAAAAGATAATATAATAAAATAAAATAAGAAATATCAAAATAAATTAGCATAAAAGACAATATACAAATTTTAATGTAATATCTTTGTAGCAAATTTAATATACAACGTGATAAAAGATAATATAATAAAATAAAATAAGAAATATCAAAATAAATTAGCATTAAAGACAATATATAAATTTTAATGTAATATCTTTGTAGCAAATTTATTTATTTTTTGTTCACTATAAGACGTGCTATATCTAAAATGAGCATAAAATCTGGAAATGCAAAAAACATTTGGGTCAAATTTGCAATTAATTGTTGTAAATAAATAAATTTAATAAGTTTGAACAAAAGTTGACTCATTATTTCTGATTTCATTTTTTTTTTAAAGCACCTAAAATGAAAAACAAAGAATCTGTTAAATAAAGACCTATGCTTTTACGTGTAAGTAAAATTTGTCCAAAAAAATAGGCCGGTTAAGTTATTACTTCTTTTTAAAGTTTTTTTGTGCGCTAACAATTATTTTAGAACAATTTTTTAAAGATTTTGGTACAAACCAATATAGGTAATTGGAAACAATGGGAAACAATATTTTATTTCAACAGAAAATGAGCGAAGCAGTTTGGCGTGTACAAATATTTACATATGTAGAGATGAAATATTTGAGCAACGCAGAAATTGAGAATTTGGAGCTATATACTCAGGGGGGTTTGTGAACATAATGCATCCTACAGATGGCAATTTCGATAGTTGCACAGATTTTCGAATTTTCAAAAAATTTTTCTATTAATTATAAACAAATTGAGTAATATTTGTTAACAAAAATAGGCCTATGCACTGCGGCTGATAAATACGAATCGATTCATATAACTTTTATATGATTTTACGTATGCTAAGTATGCGAAACAGCATGTCAATTGATTGTATGGAAATTTTGTTAGCGTATTAATATATAGATAGTTGGTAATATACTGCCTATGCAATATTTCGACCTAAAATCGAAGACGTTTTTGGGTCGTTTTTTTCGTTTAATATACAACGTGAAATTTTCCGATTCAATCAAGTTGCATTTAAATAATAATAAACTAAGTTGAAATAAAAGATAATATAATAAAATAAAATAAGAAATATCAAAATAAATTAGCATAAAAGACAATATACAAATTTTAATGTAATATCTTTGTAGCAAACTTAATATACAACGTGATAAAAGATAATGTAATAAAATAAAATAAGAAATATCAAAATAAATTAGCATAAAAGACAATATACAAATTTTAATGTAATATCTTTGTAGCAAATTTATTTATTTTTTGTTCACTACAAGACGTGCTATATCTAAAATGAGCATAAAATGTGGAAATGCAAAAAACATTTGGGTCAAATTTGCAATTAATTGTTATAAATAAATAAATTTAGTGAGTTTGAACAAAAGCTGACTCATTATTTCTGATTTCATTTTTTTTAAAGCACCTAAAATGAAAAACAAAGAATCTTTTAAATAAAGACCTATGCTTTTACGTGTAAGTAAAATTTGTCCAAAAAAATAGGCCGGTTAAGTTATTACTTCTCTTTATAGTTTTTTTGTGCGCTAACAATTATTTTAGAACAATTTTCAAAGATTTTGGTACAAACCAATATAGGTAATTGGAAACAATGGGAAACAATATTTTATTTCAACAGAAAATGAGCGAGGCAGTAGTTCTCTCACCGTTTGGCGTGTACAAATATATACATATGAAGAGATGAAACATTTGAGCAACGCAACAATTGAGAATTTGGAGCTATGTACTCAGGGGGGTTTGTGAACATAATTCGTCCTACAGATGGCAATTTCGATAGTTGCACAGATTTTCGAATTTACAAAATACTTTTTCTATTAATTATAAACAAATAGAATAATATTTGTTAACAAAAATAGGCCTATGCACTGCGGCCGATCAATACGAATCGATTCACATAACTTTTATATCATTTTACGTATGCTAAGTATGCGAAACAGCCTGTCAATTGTTGTATGGAAATTTTGTTAGCGTATTAATAGGTGGACGCCATTTAGGGATATCGCCATAAAGGGGGATCAGGGTTGACTCTAGAATTTGCTTGTACGATATGAGTATCAAATGAAAGGTGTTATTGAGTATTTTAAAAGGGAGTGATCCGTATTTCCATAGGTGGACGCCGTTTCGAGATATCGCCATAAAGGTGGACCAGGGGTGACCCTAGAATTTGTTTGTACGATATGAGTATCAAAAGAAAGGGGTTAATGAACATTTTAAAAGGGAGTGGGCCTTAGTTCTATAGGTGGACGCCTTTTCGAGATATCGCCATAAAGGTGGACCAGGGGTGACTCTAGAATGTGTTTGTACGATATCGGTATCAAATTAAAGGTACTAATAAGGGTTTTAAACGGGGAGTGACGGTAGTTGTATAGGTGGACGCCGTTTCGAGATATCGCCATAAAGGTGGACCAGGGGTGACCCTAGAATTTGTTTGTACGATACGGGTATCAAATGAAAGGGGTTAATGAGCATTTCAAAAGAGCGTGGGGCTTAGTTCTATAGGTGGACGCCTTTTCGAGATATCGCCATAAAGGTGGACCAGGGGTGACTCTAGAAAGTGTTTGTACGATATCGGTATCAAATTAAAGGTACTAATAAGGGTTTTAAAGGGGAGTGATGGTAGTTGTATAGGTGGTCGCCTTTTCGAAATATCGCCATGAAGGTGGACCAGGGGTGATCCTAGAATTTGTTTGTACGATATGGGTATCAAATGAAAGGTGTTAATGAGTATTTTAGAAGGTAGTGATCCTTAGTTCTATAGGTGAAAGGATTTTCGAGATATCGCCATAAAGGTGGACCAGGGGTGACCCTACAATTTGTTTGCACGATATGTATATCAAATGAAAGGGGTTAATGAACATTTTAAAAGGGAGTGGGCCTTAGTTCTATAGGTGGACGCCTTTTCCAGATATCGCCATAAAGGTGGACTAGGGGTGACTCTAGAATGCGTTTGTACAATATGGGTATCAAACGAAAGGGGTTAATTAGCATTTCAAAATGGCGTGGGGCTTAGTTCTATAGGTGGACGCCTTTTCGAGATATTGCCATAATGGTGGACCAGGGGTGACTCTAGAATGTGTTTGTCCGATATCAGTATCAAATTAAAGGTACTAATGAGGGTTTTAAAAGGGAGTGATGGTAGTTGTATAGGTGGTCGCCTTTTCGAGATATCGCCATAAAGGTGGACCAGGGGTGACCCTAGAATTTGTTTGTACGATATGGGTATCAAATGAAAGGTGTTAATGAGTATTTTAGAAGGGAGTGATCCTTAGTTCTATAGGTGAACGGCTTTTCGAGATATCGCCATAAAGGTGGACCAGGGGTGACCCTAGAATTTGTTTGCACGATATGGGTATCAAATGAAAGGGGTTAATGAACATTTTAAAAGGGAGTGGGCCTTAGTTCTATAGGTGGACGCCTTTTCGAGATATCGCCATAAAGGTGGACCAGGAGTGACTCTAGAATGCGTTTGTACAATATGGGTATCAAACGAAAGGGGTTAATGAGCATTTCAAAAAGGCGTGGGTCTTAGTTCTATAGGTGGACGCCTTTTCGAGATATCGCCATAAAGGTGGACCAGGGGTGACTCTAGTATGTGTTTGTACGATATCGGTATCAAATTAAAGGTACTAATGAGGGTTTTAAAAAGGAGTGATGGTAGTTGTATAGGTGGTCGCATTTTCGAGATATCGCTATAAAGGTGGAGCAGGAGTGACCCTAGAATTTGTTTGTACGATATGGGTATCAAATGAAAAGGGTTAATGAGCATTTCAAAAGGGCGTGATCCTTAGTTCTATAGGTGAACGCGTTTTCGAGATACCGGCATAAAGATGGACCAGGGGTGACTCTAGAATGCGTTTGTACAATATGGGTATCAAACGAAAGGTATTAATGAGTATTTTAAAAGGCGGTGGGCCTTAGTTCTATAGGTGGACGCCTTCTCGAGATATATCCATAAAGGTGGACAAGGGGTGACTCTAGAATATGTTTGTACGATATGGGTATCAAATGAAAGGTGTTAATGAGTATTTTAAAAGGGCGTGGGGCTTAGTTCTATAGGTGGACGCCTTTTCGAGATATCGCCATAAAGGTGAACCAGGGGTGACTCTAGAATGTGTTTGTATAATATGGGTATCAAACGAAAGGTGTTAATGAATATTTCAAAAGGGCGTGGGGCCTAGTTCTATAGGTGGACGCCTTTTCGAGACATCGCCATAAAGGTGGACCAGGGGTGACTCTAGAATATGTTTGTACGATATCGGTATCAAATTAAAGGTACTAATTAGGGTTTTAAAAAGGAGTGAATGTTCCCCAGCAAACATCAATAAAACAGTTAGGGTTCTTCACATACAGGAAAAGGGCCGACGTCTCAACGTACTCGAAAACATGGAAATCTACAAACAGAAAACATTCGACGGTAGAATAATAAACGAACAGATAAACACAATTTCTGACACAATATTCGAGCCTCTAAAACTTGTTTACAGGAAACAACTTAATCACACAGGTACAACAGACAAACACACAACAACAAATAAACACAAAACAATTAACACACCAAAAGAAAAAACCGACAAAGAAGGTCAAACGACTAAAATCACAGATTTCTACCTACCCCAGTCAGTTACACAAATCGATTAGTAAACTACCCTCGGTTCTGAATGAACACACAGCACATGCACATAACTAAATATACACAAAGCATCAATTTGACAATACCTGCTCATATACCTACGAACTATAAATACAGGACAAACGACAACAACAGATCAGAACGAAAATCGACACTGATGATGGCACAACGCCGAAACCGGTTTGTCTCAAAACCAAATTTGACAAGGGATGACAGAAAATCGTTCCAATATACATCAGTGATGGTAGTTCTATAGGTGGACGCCTTCTCGAGATATAGCCATAAAAGTGGACAAGGGGTGACTCTAGAATATGTTTGTACGATGTGGGTATCAAATGAAAGGTGTTAATGAGTATTTTAAAAGGGCGTTGGGCTTAGTTCTATAGGTGGACGCCTTTTCCAGATATCGCCATAAAGGTGAACCAGGGGTGACTCTAGAATGTGTTTGTATAATATGGGTATCAAACGAAAGGGCATGGTGCCCAGTTCTATAGGTGGACGCCTTTTCGAGATATCGGCATAAAGGTGGACCAGGGGTGACTCTAGAATGCATTTGTACAATATGGGTATCAAACGAAAGGTATTAATGAGTATTTTAAAAGGGAGCGGGTCTTAGTTCTATAGGTGGACGCCTTCTCGAGATATAGCCATAAAGGTGGACCAGGGGTGACTCTAGAATATGTTTGTAGGATATGGGTATCAAATGAAAGGTGTTAATGAGTATTTTGAAAGGGCGAGGGGTTTAGTTCTATAGGGAGACGCCTTTTCGAGATATCGCCACAAAGGTGAACCAGGGGTGACTCTAGAATATGTTTGTACGATATGGGTATCAAATTAAAGGTATTAATGAGGGAGTGGTGGTAGTTGTATATGTGAAGGCGTTTTCCAGATATCGACCAAAATATGGACCAGGGTGACCCAGAACATCATCTGTTGGATACCGCTAATTTATTTATATATATAATACCACCAACAGTATTCCTGCCAAGATTTCAAAGGTTTTTTATTTCGCCCTGTAGAACTTTTTCATTTCATTCTACTTAATATGGTAGGTGTCACACCCATTTTACAAAGTTTTTTTCTAAAGTTATATTTTGCGTCAATAAACTAATCCAAATACCATGTTTCATCCCTTTTTTCGTATTTGGTGTAGAATTATAGCATTTTTTCGTTTTTCGTAATTTTCGATATCGAAAAAATGTTCGTGGTCATAGTCCGATTTCGGCCATTTTTTATACCAATACAAAGTGATTTCAGATAAGCACGTGAACTGAGTTTAGTAAAGATATATCGATTTTTGCTCAAGTTATCGTGTTAACGGCCGAGCGGAAGGACAGACGGTCGACTGTGTATAAAAAGTGGGCGTGGCTTCAACCGATTTCGCCCTTTTTCACAGAAATATGTTATCGTTCCAGAGTCTAAGCCACTATCAAATTTCACAAGGGTTGGTAAATTTTTGTTCGACTTATGGCATTAAAAGTATTGTAGACAAATTAAATGAAAAAGGGCGGAGCCACGCCCGTTTTGAAATTTTCTTTTATTTTTGTATATTGTTGCACCATATCATTACTGTAGTTGAATGTTGACATAATTTACCTATATACTGGAAAAATATTAAATTTTTTGTTAACATTTGACTTAAAAAAAAAATTTTTTAAAGTGGGCGTGGTCGTTCTCCGATTTTGCTAATTTTTATTGAGCATACATATAGTAATAGGAGTAACGTTCCTGCCAAATTTCATTATGATATCTTCAACGACTGCCAAATTACAGCTTGCAAAATTTTAAATTACCTTCTTTTAAAAGTGGGCGGTGCCACGCCCATTGTCCAAAAATTTTCGAATTTTCTATTCTGCGTTATAAGTTCAACTCACCTACCAAGTTTCATCGCTTTGTTCGTCTTTGGTAATGAATTATCGCACTTTTTCAGTTTTTCGAAATTTTCGATATCGAAAAAGTGGGCGTGGTTATAGTCCGATATTGTTCATTTTAAATAGCGGTCTGGAATGAGTGCTCAGGAACCTACATACCAAATTTCATCAAGATACCTCAAAATTTACTCAAGTTATCGTGTTAACGGACGGACGGACGGACGGACGGACATGGCTGAATCAAATTTTGTTTCGGTCCTGATGATTTTGGTATATGGAAGTCTATATCTATCTCGATTCCTTTATACCTGTACAACCAACCGGTATCCAATCAAATTTAATATACTCTGTAAGCTCTGCTCAACTGTGTATAACAATCACACTGTAGACATTCCAATTTACTCATCAATAAAAATGTAAACACCCAAAGAAAGAAAAATGCATAAATATAAAATCATATTGGCATCAAGTTACGGTTACCTCACGCCGATTTTTAAGTGAGTCGACGCTCTTAAAGACCGTCTGTGCAAAACACATCCAAATTTCTGATGTGTAAAACCAAATGTCAGTAACACTGATGCAAAACATTATTCATAATAACAAGCACGTAGCCATACAAATGTACATATATATGTATTATACTTCAAAACAAAAAAAAAAAAAAATGTACAAACAAAAGAACAATAGAAAAAAAAAATGTCAGCAAAAATCCCACATGGCAAGCAAATGTAAACGGATGTAAAAATAAGTAAACAAACTCTTCACGCTCAATATCAAATTACCGCAAGACAATAAATTACAATAGCAAACTAAAAAGCAATTAGAATTTAGTAAACTCTAAATGGTCATTAAATCACTTTAAGTATCACATACAATTGCTCTCAAGTGTATGGGATTCTTCTTAAAGGTGGTTGATGTGGCATTACCCAAATACAAGATATTTGTACTTATGAACATGCTAGAATAAGTCTAGCTTGAAATGCATAAGCAAATGACCACACACAAATTACTCATAGCGACACAGTCATAGCGGCATAGTTAAGTTACATTGAACCCAGCGGGGAGTCGTATCCATTTACATTTGCTTAACCCATAAACATAACTGAGCGACAGCGTCGGTTTGTTGGCGCGACTGACCAAACATTATTACAATAAGAATATTGTACTGAATATGTATACAGAAATAGAATGTAGTTATTTTTAGTGTGTAAGTATTGTACAAAAATATTGGAATTGTATTGTAAGTAGAATTCCTATAAAAGGGAAAGCATTTGTTAATAAAGAGGAATCATAAATCTGATGTCTGCGCTGAACATTAGCGCCAGCAAAATCTATTTTGTTTTCATTTAACTGGCTTGCAATACTATTGTGACAATACTATTGTGGCTTACAATCGATTGAAAACCACGCTCACTTAAATATATCTCGAAACAAAATAAGGTACTGAAAGTAAAGCACCCTATGTTTATGTCCTCGCGAATCTTTTCGTTTGAAACCAATATTGCATAAACACATTCTAGGGTCGAAACGTAGGTCAATACATCCAAACGTAAGTGGATTTTTGAAATAATAACCCTGCCATATTGACACCTTCATCAATACCTTTTGATTTATACCCACGTCGTCACCTTAATTGACAAAGGCCCTAACCGAAACATTTTTCCAAACTACTTTTTCACATATTTTGGTAATAATTTGATGGGGTGATACCTATTTCCAGACAGAATAAAGTAAAACCCTTTCCACGTACATATCGAAAGATTCAAACGATGGAGGCTCACTTTAAAAAATTGAAAGTGATATCTGAATCCCCAAAACGTAAGAAATGTATGCCCAACAATAACTCCAACTTGTCTTCGAGTCAGGGGCAAAGCTGTCCTCCTACGAATGTCCCTTCAACCGCGTTGACTGATACGAACAGGCTTACCAAAGACGTTATGAACAATGCAGCTCAGGAATTTCCACAAGAATCTCCACAAGGTTGTGTCGAGACTTCCAGTGAGACGATCTCTGGCAAATTAAACGATGCGCGAACTAATAGTGGTACCTTTGCGGCTGTTTGTTCTACGTCACCAATGTTGATTTCGCTGGACTCCCCAATTCATCCTACACCTCCACCGGTATATTTAGCTCCAACAATAACAGTTACCGATACTGGGGTTGTTGCTAACGATACAAGTGTACCTGAAAAAAATAGTACGGGCTCGATAACCAACGCTATAACGGCCGCACCTTCCCAGCTCTCTGGTACGCTATCCGCTACTCCTTTGCAGGTGACTGCCGTGCCACCTCGTAGGGCTGTATTTGTGTCCCGATTACACGCCTCGCTTACCGAAAATGACATTGCTCATTACGTTTGCTCTAAACTTGGTGTTGCACCCACTAGTAACATCAATGTGTATAAATTTAACTTTAAATATGAGAGAGACATCTCCTCATTTAAAATATCCCTTTCAGATGAATATTTCGATAAGGTACTTGATTCCTCTTTTTGGCCCAAGCATACTGTGGTTCACTTGTTCACGAGAAAGGCGAGGGCCGAACCTGTTTTATTACAGCCAAAAAACGGTATGACGAACACAGTAATAACAACACAAAGGTAATTGCTGATCTGTCCCGTCTTCTCATTAATTACCAAAATGTTCGTGGTTTACGATCAAAACTTGTTCCATTCTTCCTTAATTCTTTCAACTTTTCTGCACAAGTTGTAGCTTTTACGGAGACCTGGCTAAAGCCTGATAATTACAATTCTGAGGTATTTTCAAATAAATATGCTGTTTATCGGCGTGATCGCATCTCTAGAGCGGGAGGTGTCCTTATTGCTGTTGAATCTAACCTATCGTCTGAGTTGACTTCGCTGGACAATATCTCTCATATCGAATTCATAGCAGTTAGGCTTTCATTCGGTAGCTATAGCGTAATTGTTTGCTGTTCGTATATACCACCTCGTTCGGATATGGATGTTTATGCTAGTTATAGCTCGGCCATCTGTGATTTGCATTCGCAGTTGGGAGATAACGATCGACTTGTTGTTGTTGGTGACTTTAACTTGCCAACAGTTAGTTGGGTTAATATAAGTGATTCAAACTTTTTAACTCCCACTGCTCAACATGAGTTTCTCAATTGCTTGTTAGACTCATCTCTTTTACAGATTAACAATGTTCCAAATAGTGGAAATAAAATGCTGGATTTAGTATTTGTGGATGGCTCGGTGGGTACTGCCCTTACGCGAATACCACCTTTATCCCTTCCAGAAGACCCTCTTCACCCTACGCTAGAGATATCACTTGATATCAGCCTACACCGTAGGATTCAAGTACAGTCTCGTCCCCGATCTAGATGCTTCTACAAAGCGAATTTCATTATGCTCAATGATCTGTTGGCTTCCCATGATTGGTCGGATCTCTATGCTTGCACTGATGTCGATTCGGCTATCTCTATATTTTACAGTACGCTTGATGGCTTCTTTGATACCTGCATTCCTTCTCGCTATACCCTATGTTCGAATAAGCCCCCTTGGTTTTCAAGGCAACTTATCAGACTTAGTAACATTAAATCTAGGCTTTATAAGAGGTTCAAGAAATCTGGAGCATCTGCAGACCTCTCTAAATATCTAATAGCTCGTTCTAAATTTCACCGTCTTAATCAGCTTTGTTATAAAAATTACTTGAGTTGTTGTAAAGCCCAATTTTTTAGAAGTCCAAAAAAATTTTACAGTTTCGTAAATTCAAAGCGGAAAACTTCTGGGTATCCTTCCTCATTAACCTTTGGAGGTAAAAAAGCTTGCACTGATGACGACGTTGCTGAACTATTTTCTGAGTTCTTTAAGTCCACGTATTCATCCAGTGGTTTTCATTCCGGTCAATATCCCTATCACTTAGATAGCTCAAACTACATTAGGAATCCTGCTATTGATGGTAATATTGTTCTTCAGAGTCTTCAATCTTTGAAGCCCACCTTTTCTCCGGGACCGGACGGTGTTCCTAGTTGCGTGCTTAGGTACTGCGCCGAAAACATGTATGAGCCTATTTTAAAATTATTTGAGCTATCTCTGGGATCTGCGTCATTCCCGGCACTTTGGAAGCAGTCTTTTATTATACCCCTGCATAAAAAGGTAGTAGGTCAAAAGATGAAAACTACAGGGGTATTGCTAAACTTTCAATCAGTCCTAAACTCTTTGAACAGATTGTCACCAGTCAACTGCAATATCAGTGTTCTAGTCTTTTATCTGCATGCCAACACGGTTTTATTCGTCAAATGTCAACCACTACAAATTTGCTTGTATTCACCTCTATAGTTATGGAAGGATTTTTAGCGAACAAGCAAACGGATGTCATCTACACGGACTTCAGCAAAGCATTTGATACCGTCAACCATGAGTTGTTTATTCATAAGCTTGATTTACTGGGCTTTCCGTTTCACCTATTAATGTGGCTGAAAAGCTATCTTTCTAACCGGACCCAAAAAGTCCTGTTCAAGTGCAATCTGTCGGAGTCGTTCGGAGTTTCCTCCGGCGTACCCCAGGGAAGTCATCTAGGCCCTTTGCTCTTTGCACCTTTCATTAATGACTTGCCACAGACAATATTATATTCCCATACTATAATGTATGCGGATGATGTAAAACTTTGCTACACTTACTGTCCTACCGATTTGAGTTCCTTGGATCTTCTTCAGGCCGACTTGGACTCGTTCCAATGTTGGTGCACAACAAATTTACTAGCTTTAAATTGCTCTAAATGTAAGCATATGACATTTCACCGAGTGAAGCCAGCATTGAAATCTTATGTAATAGATGGTACGCCTTTGGAGCGTATATCTATTGCAAATGATCTAGGTGTCCTTTTTGATCCGAAATTGAATTTCAACATGCATATTTCATCTATAGCCAACAAAGCTTTGGGTTTACTTGGATTTGTTAAAAGATGGGCTAAAGAGTTCGATGATCCGTACCTCACTAAGGTTCTTTACACATCGCTGGTTCGTCCAATACTCGAGTATTGCTCATGCGTTTGGTCCCCTGTTTCTCAAAAGCATATAAAGCGTCTTGAGTCAGTTCAAAAGCAATTTTTGATATTTGCATTGCGCGGCCTTAATTGGGACTCAAGTCTCCACCTTCCTCCATACAGAAGTAGACTTCTTCTTATTAACTTATCCACTCTAGAAAATCGGAGAATATTACTGGGGGTATTGTTCATCCATAAGCTCATTATTGGAGAAATTGATTCCGCGGACCTCCTCAGCCGCTTGTTTTTTGCGGTTCCCCCTAGAGTATCCAGACACTACGTTCCTTTCTATTTACCCCTTTGTCGACGAAACTTTGCTAAAAATAATCCTCTTCTTATCTGGTGCGCGCACTACAATGACTTGTATAGCTGCATCAGTCTTGAATGTACTTTTGCCACTATACGTAATGCAATACTTGCCTATCTAATTTAAGAGATACAAGCTAATTTAATTTGCCGGCATTTTATTCCTTCGATAAAAAACGGTAACTATTTCGCTTAAGGATGGAGGAACATTTATCAACATGTATCATTAAGAAGGAACAAGACAGTACTGTGTTGATTGGAATCTGGTGCATTCCAACAACGTAAAAAACATGCTTTTTCATGAGTCACTGACCGGAATCGTATGCATTCCGGCAGTATAATCTTATGGGTCAGGCATCGAGCTGATTGGAATCCGGTGCATTCCAACAACACAGGTCATGTTACTTTTTTATGCCTTGTGATGGCGTATCCTCATTACACTACTCTTAGCACTGCCGGATTCCCATGACATGCTGATTGGAATCTTGATGCATTCCAACAGGGAGATTGGAATCCACTGCATTCCGATATCATGCTGAGCGGAATCTGATGCATTCCGCCAGTATAAGATTTCGGCATAAGATCTTATTTCTACTCATATTTCTTATTATTATTATATTTTGAAATTAAATAGTAATGTTCATTAATATTTCTTTGTTTGTAATATAACATTGTTGAAATCTCGATATATCTTAAATTTTATCTTTTGAGTTATATATTTATATATCTTTTATATTATGCAGTCGACCATAGTTTGTCGTCGACTTTAAATAATAAATAAATAATAAATAAATATACGTAACAAATTTCATTGATATTCGAGAAAATTGCAAAGTTTGCAAACGGCGATGTTTGCTAGGAGGTCAATATTATTATCTGTATTTAATTAGCGAGACATGCTCATATTGCTTTATACAATTGTTTTTGTTATTGATATTAGAGAAACTTGAAAAGTTTACAAACGGCGATGGTTACTAGGACATGTTTCTGAATTTCACTTCTTCATCCGCTAGCTTCTCGGGAGCTTAGTATTGAACTCGAAATCTCCAACATTCGTACTTGATACTAGTGTAAAGGCAGATGCCTTTAACCACTCAGCCATTTGAATGCCCCCGTGCTCGCTTTGCAATTGGTCTCTAAGTATTTCCTTTTTGTTGCTATTCCTTTACTCACCATTTAGGTACATACTAATTCTATATGCTTTTTAATCCTAATTGTGTGGAATATCTTTAGACGCGCTTAAGAGCTTAGTAACATTCGAATTTTACAGTATTGCTTTATTAGCAGTACTTCCGCTGTTCACTATTATTTTAATAGTATTATCTGTATTTAATTAGCGAGACATGCTCATATTGCTTTATACAATTGTTTTTATACCCAGCTGTACTTGTACACATGGTATTATAACTTTGATTGACAACGGTGGGTTGTACAGGTATAAAGGAATCGAGATAGATATAGACTTCCATATATCAGTGACATCACAATGGGGATTGTACGAGGCCATGAAATCAGTGGACAGGGGAACGCCGCAGAGAGGGGTGCTATCACATCTGCTGTGGAGGCTGGTCATCAACCAACTGCTCTGGCGGGTTTATGAGGGACCCGTAAAACTTACGGCTTACGCGGATGACGTTGCAAATGTCATAGGTGGAAAGTGCCTTCCAACGATTAGCTCTTTGATGGATCGGGCGCTTCTAGATATTCATACCTGGCCAATGTCGGGTTGAAAATCAACGCGGATAAGACGGATATGCTCTTTTTTTACAAAGACGTACAAGTTCCCAAATTGGATCGGGCCTAAGTTAGGGGTGGGCGGGGGGGAATCATAAGTAAGCTGTCATGGAAGCTCAACGTGGAGAAGAGGGTGAAGAAGGCTTCAACGGCACTTTATGCATGTAAAATGATGCTGGGTTGTACGTGGGGCTTATCGCCCTCTCTTTCTCATTGGGTTTTTACAGCGATTGTAAGCCCTATCCTATATTATGGAGTTCTTGTTTGGTGGAAAGCCACACAAAAAGCAACCTACCTCAAAAATTTAGAAGGGGTATGCAGACTCTCAAAGCTTAGCATTACGGGAGCCCTGAAAATATCCTCCATAGCTACACTATATGCCATTCTGCAAATTTCACCTGTAGACCTGGTAACAAAGAACGTAATGTTAACAACTGCTACCAGGCTCGGTGACTCGGGGCAACTTGAGCGCCGACAATATGGCCATAGTAGTATAGCGTCATCAATCACAAGACGAGCAGACTACCTGATTCCCTATCTGCGCTCCGAAGGCGATCTTAAGGCCACAATAGAGGTGGACGTTTGGCGCAAGGTGCTCAAATGGCGGACGAGGCGATAAATGTGTACAGAGATGGTTCCAAAGTAATGGAAGGAGTAGGGTCTGCGGTATACTGTGCTGATCCGGAAATAAACAGATCCTACAGGCTGCCGGATTACTGTAGCCTTTTCCGAGCAGAAATAGTAGCCGTAACAAAAGCAGAAAAACCCTGGAAGAAAATAGCCCAAGCTGCAATCGTGTTAACTTTTATATTGACAGTCAAGCAGCAATTAATCAAATAATCTCGCATAGCACAGCATCTAAATGCGTGTTAGAGTGTAATCAGTCCCTGGAGAGAATCGGGACAGGCAGAAGCATACATCTATATTGGGTCCCAGGACATGTGGGAATAGATGGGAATGAAAAAGCGGATGAACTAGCTAAAAAGGGCGCATCCCTTGAAGCTTGCTCCGTAGACGTCCCAATTAGACTGGGCGAAATTAAGCGAAGGCGAGAGGTGCACATGATCGACCAAGCAGGAAAGGCGTGGGTTCAAGCGCGGGGCTGTAAAGTGTCGCATATTATGTGCAGGTCTTACAACCTTAGACTAACAAAGTTGCTTCTATCATTAAAAAGAGGGGACTGTAGACTCATGACGGGTATTCTGACTGGACACTGCCTTCTGGCGTCAAATGCCTTTAAATGAGGCTTGGTCAGTGATAGCAGATGTAGGAAGCGCGGGCTGGAGGAGGAAACGATCGAGCACGTTCTGTGCTCTTGCCCTGCGCTTGCCAGGCTAAGACTCCAGCTATTAGGAGTGATACAGCTGTCAGATCTATAAGCAGCAAGTGGCTTAAATCTTAGGAAGCTTCTAGTATTTGCCAAGAGGACGGAGTTATTTTATAACATAGGTCCTGGTTTTTGATAGGGTTTTTCAGTTTGGTCGTTAAAACAAACTTCTGGTAACACTACGGACTTACTCAGTCTATGCGAGGTCCTCATGGACCGGGCAGTTCAACCTAACCTAAGTACTGAAAAGCCGGTCCTTCATGGTTTAGTGCTTTGACGAAATTCGTAATAAGGCCTAGTTTAATGTGAAGAGGTGGCAGGAAAATGTCTTTTGGATTTACAAGTTGTTCAGCGGAGACGTTTCCTGTCCAGGCTCATATTGAGTACGATTTGCCATTCTTTTCTCACATAATGATGTTCAGTTGCGCGGGTTTTGGGACCTAGAAGGCCTGGGCTCTACTTGAGAAGGTGTTTGGGGGGTGTCCGATTGACTCGGCAAATCCTGCTGTTCAGTAGGTTAATGCCTACTAGATATCTTCTGGTTCTTCGTACAGCACAGTTTTTCATCGTCAACCGTATCATCCCCCCCACCCTTATTGTCACTGACGCTGGTATTTATATTTACCAGAGGCAGGGATGGCTTGTTTTTGGGCCTTTTGCTATATCCGCATCAGATACCTTCAGATTGGCACCTTGCAATGGAGTGAGCTTTGGGGCGATAGCCTTTAGCCACCCCAGCGTTGGTTGCACCTCTGCAGGTGATAGAAAGCCAGCCTTGGCGATGTGTGCAACCGGTGGAGGTGGGCTTTATAGCACCATCTTTTTGGCTCATCAGCTCTCCCAGGATGGCCTTGTGTAAGGCCCTCAGTTCCCCTGAAAACCAAACCGTGGCTGGATACTCGGTAGGTATAATGCCCAGCTTTATCCCACTCAGGACATCCCTGAAAGTTGCCGACTGCTTGGCTGTTGCATCACGATGGGGAGGCAAGGTTGCCTCGAAATTTGATGCATAGCTTTCCACAGGTTTTGACAATATTTTTGTATTGCCAGCTGACATCTGTTTGTGCTCTCTCTCTGGTAGAGTCAAGCTATCTGAGCGGCCTCTCTTGGCTGACCCCTCACCACGGACCGATCCCAAGTGTTCTTTGGCAAGTCCTCTGGCTTCATTGTAGCTAATCCCCTGGCCAATAATCGCTTGAGACGTTTTCGAGCGGCACCACTTAGCCGATCTCGCTCTGCATTCCGGCCAGGCTTATCGCTTTTCGCCGGAGAGGCAAGGAGCTTCTCTTCATCCTCCGGCAAGATTGTGGATTGTGACTCTACCAGATTTGCATCCTGCAGAGTACCCACATCTGCCGTCTCCACGTCATGCAGGGGACTATTCGGCCCCGGCAAGTCTGTGGTGACACTTAGTTCGGCTTTCACCGAAAGGTCGCAATCGAACTGATCTATTGGAAGCTGTTCAGCTCCATTTTGGTTGTTTTTATATTTTTTTGATCCATAAAAATACCCACGAGTATGGGGGAAGATAGGTCAGCTGGGACATAGCCCCCAATATCCCAGCAAGACTAATTACAACCAGAGGGCGTCAGGTATCTGGAGGCCACCGTTGTAAGATACACTAACGTAGCGCCATTCATCCCATGAGCACGGTTCGGATGACACAGGGAATTACGGGTTTAATCGAGTTGTCCTCTCTAGATGCGCCATATTTGTTAGCAAATCTTGGGCACCTTATTCAGGGTGTGACTCTTCGCCACGTATGGCCAGTCTTGAACTAAAAAAATAGCACCTGTGTATAGGAAAACCTGGCCCAGGGGAAACGGAGTGCGGATGGGACATGGGAGAAGAAGGGAAATCTGGTTGAAGGGAGGAGAAACGGGTCGCCGCTCGCATTCGCCGCCGAAGCGTTACCAGGTGTCACCGCGAGGAGGCTCCACCCCAATGTGGGGGGAGGGTGCAAGCACCTACGAGTCGACGTTTTGGGATGACGCCGGTGTGTGCAAGGCGAGACATCCCCCTCAAAGACACAAGCTTCTAACGCCACATATGCCAAAAATTTCCATTGAACATTTCTGAAGAGGTATTTGTAAACTATCTGCATCATGCTGCATTCCTTACCTGTATCAATGAAAGCCAAAAATGACTTACCATTTACTGTGATTACCTTTTCGCAAAATTTATTTTGTGGATTTATCTGCGTTCGTTTTACAATGCTTTTCTTACCACAATTCTCTGGTTCACCAATACCATGGAATTTTCCACAGTCTTTACAACGACGTTGCTGCTTTGGCTTTTGACAATTGCGCGTAATGTCCACGTTCTTGGCAATTAAAATATTTAATATTTCTTTTCTCAACACTGCTTTTGCTATTTTCATTTTTAACACGTGCATCTACTGTTTGCTTCGTGAATGCTTCACTTCTTAAGTTTTTACCCGAATTTTTTAAATATTTTTCAATTGTTTCCCGCATTTCTTTTATGGATTTAAACCGAACCGCAGATATAGCACCCAAATATTTAATTAATGCATTTTCACTTAAACCGTATCGACGACCAAGTCCACTGACTCGAAAACAATAGTCTATGATATTTTCGTTTTGTTTACGTATAGCGTTTGTCATTTTAAAATGCACTTCGGCTTCATTTAATTCATACCCGAATTCATTAATTAAACTATTAGCAAACTCAATCCAACTCAAATGAAAATTAGGTGATGCATCAAGCCACAATCTTGCAGCCCCCTTTAATTTTCCATACACTTCCAATAGTAAACACTTCTCGTCCCACTTATATGCATCTATGGCACTGTTCACGCGATCCACAAATTGATCCACTGTTAAAGAATTTTCATTAGTGGGGCCATACTTTCAAATGAATAAGAATATTGACAGTTGTCAAACTTTCAAATATCCAGGAATTGTTTCTGCAATTTCTTTAACACTAACATTTCGTCCCACTGTTACATTCGCACTTTGTGGTGAATTCGTTATTGTTACTTGTTTCACATTTTCTCTCTCTCTCTCACTATTTATATTATTTTGCATTTGCCCAATTAAACTATTAACAGCTGTCATCATGCTCTCCATCATTGCACGCAATTCGTTCACTTGCACTTGCAACCCACTGTCGTTATTTTGAATTTCTATCTCACCGGCATTTACACTCTCCGATAGGCAAAGTACTAGCTCGATTTTTGTGCCTGTGGTAGAAAGATCACGAGCACGCAGTTGCTCTTTGATTTCCTCCACCTTTCATGACACAATTCTCACCATCGTTGCCATTCCACAATTCTTAATGGAATCTAACAAGAAAATGCTCACTGTTTTTGATCGTTCTAGAAATTTCGCGAATTTCTATACGCTTTTATGTATGTATGTATGTCGGTATACACAAATTTTTAACCACCGACGACGACGTAATTTTTCGCTACGGCCACTCGACTTATGTTTGTATTTATATAAGTAAATACTCGTATATTCATACGCGCAAACGCTCGGATATTCATACGCACATTCGTACGCACATTTACCAAAGATTATCGAAAATAAAGATGTTGCAGGCGCAAACTTCGGTGGAAACAGCGGAGCGTAACAAAATTCTAGTAGGTCACTTTCACCACACCAAAAACTTTAACACAATTTTTAACATAATTTAAGCACAGAAATACACTGATTGGAGTTTTAGAGTAAAATTTAAAATTCTGAACACATTACCTGAATAAAAAGTGTACAAATATTTATTAAATAACAAATACAGACAGTGGTAGTTAACAAATTCTGCTGTGGTAAGTGGTGAATGTGAACTACTAGAAGTTTTGTGAAGCTTGCTTCACACGATTTTTCGCCCTGCAACATCTTTATTTTCGATAATCTTTGCATTTACTGACTTTGGACAACGACGCAATATATATACGTATGTATGTATGCACAAAATAACCACTTAACATTGCAACCGCACTCAAGCACTTTAAGTAATAACTTTTTTCAGTTAAATGCTTTCTCTGTTACATGGCATACCCAATTTGATAAAAAAAAATTTTTTAGAATTTTCTCAACTTCCGCGAAACGCGGTTTCGGTCTCACTTCTGACCTGTAGGATGGCTCATTTATTAAATACTAATTTGAAAATTTACATGTCAGTTTATATCTCATTTTTGTGTATATCAAGAAAAGGAAAAGATAAATAATATGAAATTCAACACAGCTCAAAGTTGCATTAGTAAGGATGTCCCTTATGTTGCACTATTTCCCAAACGTATATGATATGGTATTAAAAATCACTTATAAACCATCTACAATACCCTTCAAGCTTCTAGTATTTGCCAAGAGAACGGAGTTATTTTATAACATAGGTCCTGGTTTTTGATAGGGTTTTTCAGTTTGGTCGTTAAAACAAACTTCTGGTAACACTACGGACTTACTCAGTCTATGCGAGGGTCCTCATGGACCGGGCAGTTCAACCTAACCTAAGTACTGAAAAGCAGGTCCTTCATGGTTTAGTGCTTTGACGAAATTCGTAATAAGGCCTAGTTTAATGTGAAGAGGTGGCAGGAAAATGTCTTTTGGATTTACAAGTTGTTCAGCGGAGACGTTTCCTGTCCAGGCTCATATTGAGTACGATTTGCCATTCTTTTCTCACATAATGATGTTCAGTTGCGCGGGTTTTGGGGGACAGGCTGGCTGACTTTCGCAGCCTCGTTTGGCCTCTGTGGGCCAACACTAGACCCAGAAGGCCTGGGCTCTACTTGAGAAGGTTTTTGGGGGGTGTCCGATTGACTCGGCAAATCCACTTGTTCAGTAGGTTAATGCCTACTAGATATCTTCTGGTTCTTCGTACAGCACAGTTTTTCATCGTCAACCGTATCATCCCCCTCACCCTTATTGTCACTGACGCTGGTATTTATATTTACCAGAGGCAGGGATGGCTTGTTTTTGGGCCTTTTTATATATCCGCATCAGATACCTTCAGATTGGCACCTTGCAATGGAGTGAGCTTTGGGGCGATAGCCTTTAGCCACCCCAGCGGTGGTTGCACCTCTGCAGGTGATAGAAAGCCAGCCTTGGCGATGTGTGCAACCGGTGGAGGTGGGCTTTATAGCACCATCTTTTTGGCTCATCAGCTCTCCCAGGATGGCCTTGTGTATGGCCCTCAGTTCCCCTGAAAACCAGACCGTGGCTGGATACTCGGTAGGTATAATGCCCAGCTTTATCCCACTCAGGACATCCCTGAAAGTTGCCGACTGCTTGGCTGTTGCATCACGATGGGGAGGCATGGTTGCCTCGAAATTTGATGCATAGCTTTCCACAGGTTTTGACAATATTTTTGTATTGCCAGCTGACATCTGTTTGTGCTCTCTCTCTGGTAGAGTCAAGCTATCTGAGCGGCCTCTCTTGGCTGACCCCTCACCACGGACCGATCCCAAGTGTTCTTTGGCAAGTCCTCTGGCTTCATTGTAACTAATTCCACTGGCCAATAATCGCTTGAGACGTTTTCGAGCGGCACCACTTAGCCGATCTCGCTCTGCATTCCGGCCAGGCTTATCGCTTTTCGCCGGAGAGGCAAGGAGCTTCCCTTCATCCTCCGGCGAGATTGTGGATTGTGACTCTACCAGATTTGCATCCTGCAGAGTCCCCACATCTGCCGTCTCCACGTCATGCAGGGGACTATTCGGCCCCAGCAAGGTCTGTGGTGACAGTTAATTCGGCTTGCACCGAAAGTAGCAATCGAACTGATCTATTGGGAGCTGTTCAGCTCCATTTTGGTTGATTTTATATTTTTTTGATCCTTAAAAATACCCACGAGTATGGGGGAAGATAGGTCAGCTGGGACATAGCCCCCAATATCCCAGCAAGACTAATTACAACCAGAGGGCGTCAGGTATCTGGAGGCCACCGTTGTAAGACACACTAACGTAGCGCCATTCATCCCATGAGCACGGTTCGGATGACACACGGAATTACGGGTTTTATCGAGTTGTCCTCTCTAGATGCGCCATATTTGTTAGCAAATTTTGGGCACCTTATTCAGGGTGTGACTCTTCGCCACGTAAAGCCGGTCTTGAACTAAAAAAAGAGCACCTGTGTATAGGAAAAATTGGCCCAGGGGAAACGGAGTGCGGATAGGACATGGGAGAAGAAGGGAAATCTGGTTGAAGGGAGGAGAAACGGGTCGCCGCTCGTATTCGCCGCCGAAGCGTTACCAGGTGTCACCGCAAGGAGGAGGGGGGGGGAGGGTGCAAGCACCTACGAGTCGACGTTTTGGGATCCCGCCGGTGCAAGGCGAGACATCCCCCTCAAAGACACAAGCTTCTACCGCCACATATGCCAAAAATTTCCATTGAACATTTCTGAAGAGGTATTTGTAAACTATCTGCATCATGCTGCATTCGTTACCTGTATCTATAAAAGCCAAAAATGACTTACCATTTACTGTGATTACCTTTTCGCAAAATTTATTTTGTTGATTTATCTGCGTTCGTTTTACAATGCTTTTCTTACCACAATTCTCTGGTTCACCACTACCATGGAATTTTCCACAGTCTTTACAACGACGTTGCTGCTTTGGCTTTTGACAATTGCGTGTAATGTCCACGTTCTTGGCAATTAAAATATTTAATATTTCTTTTCTCAACACTGCTTTTGCTATTTTCATTTTTAACACGTGCATCTACTGTTTGCTTCGTGAATGCTTCACTTCTTAAGTTTTTACCCGAATTTTTAAATATTTTTCAACTGTTTCCCGCATTTCTTTTATGGATTTAAACCGAACCGCAGATATAGCACCCAAATATTTAATTATTGCATTTTCACTTAAACCGTATCGACGACCAAGTCCACTGATTCGAAAACAATAGTCTATGATATTTTCGTTTTGTTTACGTATAGCGTTTGTCATGTTAAAATGCACTTCGGCTTCATTTAATTCATACCCGAATTCATTAATTAAACTATTAGCAAACTCAATCCAACTCAAATGAAAATTAGGTGATGCATCAAGCCACAATCTTGCAGCCCCCTTTAATTTTCCATACACTTCCAATAGTAAACACTTCTCGTCCCACTTATATGCATCTATGGCACTGTTCACGCGATCCACAAACTGATTCCACTTTTAAAGAATTTTCATTAGTGGGGCCATATCCAGGAATTGTTTCTGCAATTTCTTTAACACTAACATTTCGTCCCACTGTTACATTCGCACTTTGTGGTGAATTCGTTATTGTTACTTGTTTCACATTTCTCTCTCTCTCTCACTATTTATATTATTTTGCATTTGCCCAATTAAACTATTAACAGCTGTCATCATTCTCTCCATCATTGCACGCAATTCGTTCACTTGCACTTGCAACCGACTGTCGTTATTTTGAATTTCTATGTCACCGGCATTTACACTCTCCGATAGGCAAAGTACTAGCTCGGTTTTTGTGCCTGTGGTAGAAAGATCACGAGCACGCAGTTGCTCTTTGATTTCCTCCACCTTTCATGACACAATTCTCACCATCGTTGCCATTCCACAATTCTTATTGGAATCTAACAAGAAAATGCTCACTGTTTCTGATCGTTCTAGAAATTTCGCGAATTTCTATACGCTTTTATGTATGTATGTATGTCGGTATACACAAATTTTTAACCACCGACGACGACGTAATTTTTCGCTACGGCCACTCGACTTATGTTTGTATTTATATAAGTAAATACTCGTATATTCATACGCGCAAACGCTCGGATATTCATACGCGCATTTACACAACAACTTCGACTTATGTTCTTTTGTCTGTTTTACTCTAATTTAGAAACGCAAATATACGTCGTACGCACATTTACCAAAGATTATCGAAAATAAAGATATTGCAGGCGCAAACTTCGGTGGAAACAGCGGGGCGTAACAAAATTCTAGTAGGTCACTTTCACCACACCAAAAACTTTAACACAATTTTTAACATAATTTAAGCACAGAAATACACTGATTGGAGTTTTAGAGAGTAAAATTTAAAATTCTGAACACATTACCTGAATAAAAAGTGTACAAATATTTATTCAATGCTTTCTCTGTTACATGGCAAACCCAATTTGATAAAAAATTTTTTTTTAGAATTTTTTTCAACTTCCGCGAAACGCGGTTGCGGTCTCACTTCTGATCTGTAGGATGGCTCGTTTATTAAATACTAATTTCAAAATTTACATGTTAGTTATATCTCATTTTTGTGTATATCAAGAAAAGGAAAAGATAAATAATATGAAATTCAACACAGCTCAAAGTTGCATTAGTAAGGATGACCCTTATGTTGCACTATTTCCCAAACGTATATGATATGGTAATAAAAATCACTTATAAACCATACACAATACCCTACGGAACCAACGCAGCTAAGCTCTCAGCAGAGATTGTAATGTTCGGTTATACCAGAACTTAGCCTTCCTTACTTGTTCAACTCAAATTCTTTACCAATGCAATCTTTGGCCGTTTCATCTGCAATATCATCAATAAGTTCAACATCAACCAATAATTCGTTGCTTTAGTCTTCCTTTTTTCATCGTTCTCATTTTCATGTTCCATTTCATTTCGATCAACATCTCCCTCACTGTTGCCTTCCGAATTCAAGATGGCGACAGTTTTCACTACGTTTGCTCCAATATCAGTTGCAATTAATACATATTGTTCTGCTGAAATCAAAATTTCATGATGCAACTCAAATAACTTGTGACACAAGTTTTTTTTTAGACTTTTCAATTATTCCATCCCTTATATTGTACGCCGACAGAGAAGAAAGACGATGAGGTGAAAGACACTTTTTATGAACAATTAGAACGCACATACGAACGCTTCCCCCGTCACGATATAAAAGTCGTGCTTGGCGACTTTAACGCCAGGGTGGGCAAAGAGGTTGTTTTTGGCCCTACAGTCGGAAAGTTCAGCCTACACAATGAAACTTCTCCTAACGGACTGAGGGTGATTTACTTTGCCAATGCTCGAAACATGGTCATATCCAGCACGAGGTTTATGCATAAAAAGATACATCAAGCTACATGGCTGTCTCCTGATCGAAATATTCGCAATCAGATCGATCACGTTGTGAGAGACGGACGGCATGCCTCCAGTGTTTTAGATGTATGCACGATCCGAGGACCTAACATCGGCTCGGACCATTATCTCGTTGAAGGAAAAATACGCACCCGCTTCAGCGCTGCTAAAACCAAGGGACAAAAAACACAAGGAAAGCTAGACG
The DNA here is from genome assembly GCF_040869045.1 of Eurosta solidaginis. Taxonomy (NCBI): domain Eukaryota; kingdom Metazoa; phylum Arthropoda; class Insecta; order Diptera; family Tephritidae; genus Eurosta; species Eurosta solidaginis. Next base: position 180,593,275 of record NC_090324.1, read on the forward strand.
TCGAAAAGCTTCAATCACAAAAGACTGCCATTGATGTCGCAACTCGACTCTCACACCTGCTCTCTGAGAGCACAACTCAGCCTGAAGGAATACAGGAGCAGTGGGAGCATATCTCCAAAGCACTTCGTACTGCCGCCGAGGAAAAAATTGGTTACCGGCGGCCACGAAAAAACAACTGGTACGATGAAGAATGCCGCGTTGCAACCGAAAGAAAAGACGCTGCCTACAGGGCTACGTTAAAAGCAAGCGCAACAAGAGGAGTGTGTGAACGCTATCGTGAGTTGAAAAGGGAAGCGAGACGCCTTTTCAGGAAGAAAAAAGCAGAAGCAGAAAGGCGTGAGTGCGAAGAGCTTGAGATGCTAGCCACCAGGAATAACGACTGAAAATTTTACTAAAATATACGGCGACAGACGGAAGGTTTTAAGACCAGGGCAAACCCCTGTAGGAATGAAAACGGCGACTTTGAAACTGATGTCCAGAGAGTGCTTAGATTAGAGGAAATACTTTTCTGCTCTCCTGAATGGAGGCAGCGATTCACCGCGCAGAGATGGCCAACCAGACTCCGCAATCGATGATTATGGAATATGTGTCCCCCCGCCCGAATATGAGGAAGTTAGAATAGCAATAACCAGATTGAAAAACAACAAGGCCGAGGGCGCTGATAGATTGCCTGCGGAGATATTCAAGTACGGCGGCGAGGAGTTGGTAAGGCGCATGCAGCAGCTTCTTAGCAAAATATGGGCGGACGAAAGCATGCCCGACGGTTGGAATCTGAGTGTTCTTTGCCCAGTCCACAAGAAGGGTGATACTGCAAAATGCACCAACTATCCTGGAATCAGCCTTCTTAATATCGCATATAAGGCCCTTTCAAGTGTATTTTGCGAAAGATTGAAGCCCACCGTGAACCGGCTGATTGGACCTTATCATTGCGGCTTCAGACCTGGTAAATCTACCATCGACCAGATTTTCACAATGCGCCAAATCTTGGAAAAAACCCATGAAAAGAGAATCGACACACATCACCTGTTCGCCGACTTTAAAGCCGCCTTCCACAGCACGAAAACGAGCTGCCTATATGCCGCTATGTCTGAATTTGGTTTCCCCGCAAAACGTATACGGCTGTGCAAAATGACGTTGAGCAACACCATCAGCTCAGTCAGGATTGGGAAGGACCTCTCCGAGCCGTTCGAAACTAAACGAGGTTTCAGACAGGGTGAGCCCCTATCGTGCGATTTCTTTAATTTGATGCTGGAGAAAATTATACTAGTTGCAGAACTTAACTGCACTGGAATAATATTCTATAAAAGCGTGCAATTACTGGCATCTGCTGACGACATTGATATCATCTGCCTAAACACCCGCGCTGTTAGTTCTGCTTACTCCAAGCCGGAAAAAGAAGCGGTAAAGATGGGGTTGATGGTGAATGAGGACAAAACGAAGTACCTGCTGTCATCGAGCAAAGAGTCAGCGCATACGCGCCTTGGCAACCACGCTACTGTTGGCAGCCATAATTTCGAAATAGTGAAAGACTTCGTGTATTTGGGAACCAGCATCAACACTAGCAACAACATCAGCACTGAAATCCAGCGAATAAAATATAGTGATAATAACTTGTTTAAAAAATCTATGAGGATAAAAATCTATGAGGAGTCAAATCTATGAGGATAAAATAAATACTAATGGTTTGTGATTCGTATTCCTAATTTATATATCTAATTCTAAAATTACAAATTTCCTCGTTTGTATATATATATACATATATTTATTTAAACTGATGTACCTATTGTTAAACTACTGCACCTTTTGTTAATTAATGCAATAATTTTTCTCTTCGAGTCGTAATAAATAAATGAAATGAAAAAATAATCAATATTGCCAATAAATGCTACTTTGGACTAGGCAGGCAATTGAAAAGTCCTCTCTCGAAGAACGGAAATCATACTCTATAAGTCATTTATCGTACCCGTCCTGCTGTATGGGGCAGAAGCATGGACCATGACAACAGCAGATGAAGCGGCTTTGGGAGTGTTCGAGAGAAAAGTTCTTCGAAAGATTTATGGACCTCTACGCGTTGGCGATGGCGAGTACCGAAGAAGATTTAATGATGAGCTGTACGAGTTATACGCAGAAATCCACATAGTCCAGCGAATTAAAACGCAGCGGCTGCGCTGGCTAAGCCATGTTATGCGAATGAAAAATGATGCTCCGGCCAAGAAAGTGTTTCTTTTGGAACCCGCCTATGGAAGCAGAGGTAGAGGGCGGCCCCCATTCCGTTGGAAGGACCAGGTGGAAAACGATTTAAACTCCCTTGGTGTGACCAATTCGCACTGGTTTGCTGTGCGAAGGAGCGACTGGCGCGCCTTGTTGGACGGCCATAACCGTTTAGACGGTTAAGCGCAAATTAAGTAAGTAAGTAATATTGTACTCATTTATAGTGAAACACAAAGGTTTTAAAATTAGATCAAGAATTTTTCGGATTCCAGAGTCATGAATAATTGAAAATGGCCTATTTACCGAACAAATTTCTAGACAAGCGTCCCATACTGACTGCTTTAATAGTGCGACGGTAATGTTTATACTCAGTTGAGCAGAGCTCACAGAGTATATTAACTTTGATTGGATAACGGTTGGTTGTACAGGTATAAAGGAATCGAGATAGATATATACTTCCATATATCAAAATCATCAGTATCGAAAAAAAATTCGATTGAGCCATGTCCGTCCGTCCGTCAGTCTGCCTGTTAACACGATAACTTGAGTAAATTTTGAGGTATCTTGATGAAATTTGGTATGTAGGTTTCTGGGCACTCATCCCAGATCGCTGTTTAAAATGAACGATATCGGACAATAACCACGCCCACTTTTTCGATATCGAAAATTTCCAAAAAAAGAAAAAGTGCGATAATTCATTACCAAATACGGATTAAGCGATGAAACTTGGTAGGTGAGTTGAACTTATGACGCAGAATAGAAAACTAGTAAAATTTTGGACAGTAGGCGTGGCATCGCCCACTTTTAAAAGAAGGTAATTTTGAAGTTTTGCAAGCTGTAACTTGGCAGTCGTTGAAGATATCATGATGAAATTTGACAGGAACGTTACTCTTATTACTATATGTCTGCTTAATAAAAATTAGCAAAATCGGAGAACGACCACGCCCACTTTTAAAAAAAAAAAATTTTTATTCAAATTTTAAAATAAAAGTTAATATCTTTACAGTACATAAGTAAATGATGTCAACATTCAATTCCAGTAATGATATGTTGCAACAAAATACAAAAATAAAAGAAAATTTCAAAATGGGCGTGGCTCCGCCCTTTTTCATTTAATTTGTCTAGGATACTTTTAATGCCATAAGTCGAACAAAAATTTACCAAGCCTTGTGAAATTTGGTAGGGGCTTAGATTCTAGGATGATAACTGTTTTCTTTGAAAAAGTTCGAAATCGGTTGAAGCCACGCCCAGTTTTTATACACAGTCGACCGTCTGTCCTTCCGCTCGGCCGTTAACACGATAACTTGAGCAAAAATCGATATATCTTTACTAAACTCAAAGTTTTTATCTTGCGGGCCCTAGGTCAAAAGTAATAAAACGATTTAATTTTTTATTTTCCCAATATATTTCGATTACCCTCGGAGATCTTAATCAGGGGCTACAACAATAATAAACAATTCAGCTTAGTTTGTAATAACTAACAATAATAACTAAATAAACCATCCTATGTATATAATCACATTCATATTTATATACATTAGTACATTTATATTTTTATTTTGCTAATCTTAGTCCATTCGGTTCGCCATGTAGCTTTGAACTACTTTTTCACAATTCTAGCAAGTGTCTGTAGATATGTGAGCAGCCGTCGGTATATATTTTATAGTTAATTCTCTTGTTTATTGGTGTGTTTGTTATGTGGAGCATTGCTAAAGTGAAGCGTTTTTTGTAATTTTGCTCTGTTTGAAGTATGCTCACTGCTTCGAAATCTGGTTAATGGCCGCTCTCTGCACAGTGGGCCGCAAGTGCAGTTCTTTGCGTGTTACTAGCTGCTCTGCATTTTATATCAGATCGGTGGCCTGATATCCTCGTTTTTAATTTATTCTTAGTTGTACCTACATTCCGTCCTGATGATGTGGGCTTTTGGTACCTCTCTTACATACGAGACAATCCAAGAAGGGTAATCTGTTTTTAGTCTCTAGCTCCATGGTAAATTGTATATCTTTATGATATGTGTTTAGGGTTTTCATTGTTTTCTCCAGTTCGTCCTCCCTTACTATTGCATACACATCATCTACGTACTTACTAAGTAGTCTCGTGTTTGTCACTTTCTTCAATATTTCTTCCATGATGATGTCGGCTACTATCGGTGATGGCGGAGATCCCATTGGAAGCCCTCTTAACTGCGTATAAATAATTTCTTCATACTTAAAATATCTATTCTCTGTGATACAAAAGGTCAATATTTCCACAAAGAGATTTTTTGGTATATCTGTGTATTGTTTTATGTCATCCCACTTTGTCATTATAGTCCCTATAGCTAAATTCGTTGGTACACATGGAAACAATGACACTACATCAAATGACACGTGACGTTCATCATCACATATACAGGAGTTGTTTATCTTATTTTTGAACTCTATTGCACTTTTTACATTAAATTTTGATTCGGAAGTCAGATTTTTTAAAACGTTGGTCAAGTATTTACACAAATTATAGGACGGAGATTAATCATTGAACAAATTGGTCTTAAAGGTATATTATCTTTGTGTACTTTTGGCGCACCATATATTCGTGGTGGTAGAGCGGTATGGGTTGTCATTTGTGATCTTTCTCTTTTTGTTATGATACCTAGTTTCTCTATTTTATCTACTAATTGATTGTTTTTTGTTTGTAAACGCAACGTTGGGTCTTGTCGTAATATTCTATATGTTGACAGATCGGATAATATGTTATTCATCTTTGCCATGTAGTCACTTTTTCCCATTGCAACAGTCACGTTACCCTTATCTGCATTTAAAATAACTATATTTTTGTTTTGGTTTAGAAATTTTCGGGTTCGCCCCACTGTATCGTTAATGGCAATATCAGCTGTGTTCGTTTTATGTTTTGTTACTATTTCTTTTATCAGCAACGATAGTTTTGTTCTCGCAGACTTTTGATCCTCTTTATTTTTCACGCTCTGTATTAGTTCTTCTCCATACGCTATACATTTGAATAGAGGGAAAGTGTTTTTTGCAACCGGTAGAGCAAACTTTAGACCTTTTGCAAGAAGCGCCTCAACATCAGGTGGAAAAACTGTCTTTGTTTGGTTTACCAACCAATGTTTGTTGTTGTTGTTTTCGAGTGCTTCGTTGTTTCGTGCGCTTCTCAATTTTTCGAGCTTTGCTTGTTGCGTGTTTTTGCAAATGCTGGTACGTGTGAGTGCAAGTTGTTGTTCACTCTCGAAAAAAGCTTTCAGATCATTTACTTTCATAGTTTGGCTTAAAGTGGCCTTAGTATAAGTAAGTTTTTTTGTTTTCACTTTTAAAATATCTTGTTTGAATTTAATTAATGTATTTAGTATTTTACTGTGAAATAATCTTATGTGTTTGTCCAATATGTGTTTTATATATTTAGGTATGTGATTGTTAATGATAAATATGTAATTTAGTTTTGTTGTGTTTTGTAAAAACTTAGGTATAATTTTAGCTTCCCTACATTTTAATAAAAACCTTATGTTGGACTGCAACTTTGTCATCTGGATGGATTATGATTTATACTTGTTGATAGCTTGTTTTGTCTTGTTGTTGTAGCTGTTTTTTAATTTTGCATAAACCATCCTGTTGGTTTCTTTTCTTCATGGCGTGCCTTCCGTAGTTCCAATTAATATTTGATTTTAGCGACCTTTATACGTCTAAATGTAAAGTTTTTATTTTGCGGGTTCTAGGTCAAAAGTAATAAAACGATTTGATTTTTTATTTTCTGAATATATTTCGATCACCTTCGGAGATCTTCATCAGGGGACTACAACAATAATAAACAATTCATCTTAGATTGTAATAACTAACAATAATAACTAAATAAACCATCCTATGTATATTTATTTATTTACTTGTATGTCTATTATACAGCAACAACAGCACAACTAATGTAAATTAACTATTACTTAAAAAATAGGTTTTTAGTTTGAACTGTATAACCGATTTGGTATACGTAAAATCTAAATCCAGAAAATTTGAGAAATAGTTGTAATCAGACATAATTCTATTCAAAGGAGCGTTAGCACCATAGATTGTTCTGTTAATTCCAACACGAAAAACAAAAAAAATTCCGTAAATTTCTGCAGGGCACATTAAAGTTAACTAGCTGAAGTAAGGATGGACAATCTATCCTGCCAGAAACAAGATCCATAATAAATGTTACCGATAATAGCGTTCTCCTATCGGATAACGACCCCAAACTAATTAATAGACAACGAGCAACGTACGATGGAATCGGTTCAGTAAAGTTAAGAGAGCGTAAATCAAAACGAACAAAGCACTTTTGGACTTTCTCCAGACGATTTATGTGGACTGAATGCTATGGTCTCCAAATGACAGCTGCGTATTCGATTTTAGAACGGACAAAAGCCGAGTACAAAAGCTTATAGGTATATGGGTCTGAAAAATTAGAAGAGTGGCGTTTCACAAAGCAAGTGTTCCAAAAGAATTTGTAATTATATAGTTTAAATGAGTAGTAAAATTTAATTTGCTATCAAAATACACACCATTTTAGAGTAAGTTACTTTGAAACACTTGTTAATATTTATTGTACAAATACGTGGTGGCAACGGCGCGCACCCACGTATTTGTTAAAGGTTAGGTTAAGGCGAAAAAAAAGGAAGAAAATAAAAACACCAAAAAGGGTTTCGTATTAATACAAGGGAATTCACAGTGTTTTTTATTCAATATGTATAAATACAACAAGTGTTAAGGAAATTTATTAACAGATGTTGTGAAAATGAAAATGTTAAAGATATTTTCGGAAATTATTTTATGAATTTGACAACTTACGTGAACGGGCGATTACGTGTTCGTTTGCTGGCTGCTGGATCAAAAGAGGACGAGACTCTTTTCCACATGAGCCGATGAACCCATGATACAGCCACTTCGTTGGGTTTCCCTGCAACAAAGTTGCTGTACCACGGGCTCACAGCGGTAAACATCTAAGATACATACGTACTACCACTCACACATGACTGTGTGTATAGTGATCACAAGAATATGCGGGTGGTAGTAACGAGGAAAATAAACAAAGAAAGTTATGTTACGAGGGGGGGGGGGGGGGGGGGAGATATATTTAGGCCTGTGGCCTAAACATGCCGGCCCCCTTGCCGTAAGCAACAAAGAAAAAAAATGAAAAGGAAAAAAAAGGAATGACACGTGATCGCACGTCCAGTAAGGCGTTATGTCGATGTGCAGATGCGGACTGCAAGCACTGCACGTCGCACGATGGACTTCGTGTCTCGTTGTCCTGTGAAGAAAAAGAAAAGATGTTATTAAATACACGTACGTGGTTTAAAATCCCGTGCTGTAATTACTTATTTTTATGAAACAACTCCTATTTTTGGCAGGCTCCTGAGACTACCAGCCCGAATACGGTTTGTTGGGTCAGGAGACCGCCAACTGTTGTTGCTGGCGTTCCGCTCACCATCAGTTCGGCGTATAGATCAGCGCCGAGTGTAAGACGAACTGGCGATGAGCGGTAGAACTGCGGATCTGCAAGCCGCATAAATTCGAATGGAACGGCAACCTTTGGACCCACATTGGATGGCGGACTCAACCGATAGTGGCCGTTGACCACGGCGGCTTGGGTAGTGACATGAGTCGTTGACCCGAACTTGCCGCGCAGAATAAGTGTGCATTGCCCTGGTCCTTGGCGCTCTAACTGCAAATCGCGTACCAGCTCTGCATCGATGATGGTGCTGGCGGCGCAGGGATCAATGATGGCACGAACCGGATGTAGGTGCCCACGCGATTCGACGCGTACGATGGCCGGCGCAATGGGCACGAAAGACCGCATGATGGGCGCTGGAGTGGCTGGGAGTAGCCGGCCGGTTCGGAAGCCTTCCGGTGTACCACGCGATAGTGCCTTTTTATCTAGGGCGTCAGAAGTGTATGGCGTTGATTTCTTTCGCCGCTGCTGTGTTCCGCGTTTGGATGACTCGGTCGGGCCTCCTTGGAGTCCGATGTCGCGGTGCCGCCAGTTTTCTCGGTCATTTCGACGTTTATTTGCTTTCGCCGCGCTTCTCTCATGCTGTAACAGCGGCCGGAAACTGTGCATGCCATGGTTGACCGTTGACGGTCTTGTTGCCTCTGTTTTGCCTTTTTCTTCCTCCGCCTTTGCTCTCTCCTCCTCCATTTCTTCTTCTTCCACCTGCTGAGCCCAGGACTTTATCGGCCCCATTAGGTGGATTGACAACGTGTCATCGGACGGGTTGTCGTCGCCAATGGTTGTTGCATCATCGCGTTCAGAAAGACGCTCATCTAGATGGAGCGTGGTGTGGTGCTTTTGCTGGCACCGTTTGCAGCGATATTTGCTATTGCACTTGTCCACGCGATCAAAGGGCGACAGGCAATTCGGACAGTATTTGTGCAGCAGCACGGCCCGCAACCTCTCCTCCGGGGATTTTTTCCTGTATTCGGCACAGAGCCGGAGACTATGGTCCCTGCCGCAGAGCTGGCACGCGACGTCGAAACGCTTTGCGCCTCCCTCTGCCTTGGCCAATAAGGTTTGGTAACGGGTCATGATCTGAAAGAATATTGGTATCATTGATCATGCCCAAATTGAGGTTGGCGGAATGTTGTTTGGGTGGCGTAAGCCAAAAAAAAAAAAAAAATAGTATCTCTCATATATTTTCGCAAGAGAAAAAAAAAACATTTTATTGAAATAAAAAATTAAAGGCCATAAGTAAATACTTATGCGCGCAAAAACAAAAAAAAGGAAGAAAAAACGGATTTAGCACGCATCCATGCGATGTGGCTGGTGCTTTAGCGCCTCTAGTACATCCCTGCAAAAACGCTCTCGTCACTCCACGTCATTTGACTAGCCATTTTACGGTCATAGGTTATATTCCTAGTCACATTTGCATGGGCGTGATTAGGTTTTGTGACCAAATTTTTTGTAGGGATTTTATAATTTATTTTATGTCGGTAGATGTCGCCGAAGTAGTCCTAAAGATTTATTTTTTGGTTTGTGGTGAACTTTGTTTTCACGACAAGAGGCCTGCCACCACACGGAACGGTTCGAAACCTGGATGAAAAGGTATTACAGAGTTGCACTGCCACCATTCAACATTATTTTTGACGTGTATAATGTTGAGATTCGTGGAATTAAGTATTGTAGTGCGTGACGTGTACTGCAGGGTGTAGTGCATGACGTGTAGTGCGGCATGTAGTGCATGACGTGTAGTGCGGCATGTAGTGCATTACGTGTAGTGCGTGACGTGTAGTGCGCGATATGCTTGCGCATGAGGCCTAACGTTTGCATTGTAATAGTCATTGACAGTCAGACATTAAATGTAGAGTTTGTTTGGACCAATTTTAAATCTTATGGTTTGCTGGGTTGAGCTTATTGGTCGTCTAAATAAGCAAAATTTGTTTTTGTTTGATTTGCTTCAACGCGTTTCAACGCTTCATGCGTCATCCTCAGGAAGCTATTTATTGAAATATTTTAATAGTTTACATTTTTTTTAACAACAAACATGAAATTATTACTTACATTGATTAATTTACATAAATAGTATCACATTTTTTTACACTGTATATATAGGTACCTTAATGTTGACATTTACTTGTTTTATTTTCTTTTCGCACAACCGCAGTATAGACATTACTTATGTTGTTTATATCTTCTTTGAAGTTCATTACATTGTTTATCTTTTGCTGTATTCTTAAGCTCTCTAAAATTAGTCTTGTCTTTTCTCTTTTTTCTATATCTAATATTTGTGCATTGTCAAAGTCCGCTATATGGTTACTCTTAGTCAAATGTTGCGCGAGAGCTGTGGTCATTTTCTTGTTTTTTGCATCCGCTCTGTGTTCGTTTAGCCGTATACCCAGTTGTCGCTTTGTTGTGCCCACATAGTACTGATCACATTTTTCCTCATCTTTGCCGTTGCACTTTATTTGGTACACTACGTTATTTTGTTGCTCTTTTTCCACTTTTTCCTTTGTTTTGGTAAAAATATGTCGTATAGTGTTGTTAGGTCTGTGGGCGTAATTTATATTTTGAGATTTTATGGTTTTTTGGAGTATTTTGCTATCCGTTAAGCCCGGTATAAATGTTACTCCGATAAATTTTTGGTTTTTTTCCCTTTCACAATTAGATGTTTCCTTTTCCTCTTTGCGTATTTTTTCCTTTGTATTTTCTAGAAGCCTGTCAATGAGCTTCTGGGGATAGCTGCTTTTAAATAAAATACTTTTTATAATGTTTTGTGTAAAGAAAATGAATGAATTATTAAGTGACAGAAAAGTGTATAAAACGATAAAGAAAGACCCGACACAACAACTTATGAGGAAAAATAACACAATTGTAAGCGAAATGCTGAAAAGAAACGAAATTGACCGTAAAGAAAAATTTCACTTGTCCAGTGTAGCATCCATCGCACCGAGATTATACGGTCTTCCCAAAATACACAAAGAAAGCATGCCCCTTAGACCAATCGCATCATCGACAAAAGTACCATGTTACAACTTATCCAAACATATTGGGGGTATACTCAAAAATATAGTTTCTGAAGAATATAATATTAAAAATTCATTCCAATTAAAAGACAAACTTAAAAATATTCATATAGAAGATGACGAAATCCTCATATCATTTGACGTAGTTTCACTGTTCACAAATATCCCGATACATTTTGCAATACATACAATAATGAAAAAGTGGTCAGAGTTGGAAAAACATACAAAAATTACAAAGAAACGGTTTCAAAATATACTCGAATTTTGTCTAAGAGAAAACAACAATTACTTCATGTACCAGTCAACAATATATCAACAAATATATGGCATGCCCATGGGTAATCCACTATCTCCCACCATAGCCGACATAGTACTGGACAAAATACTTGACGACAGCATAGCTGAACTTAACGCAAATGACATATATATCAAATACATAAATAAGTATGTAGATGATATATTCGCTATCATAAAGAGAAAGGACGTGGAAGAAATTTTAAGAGTATTGAACGCACAGCATAATAGTTTAAAATTCACAGTAGAAAAAGAGCAAGAAAGTAAAATAGCCTTCCTAGACTTACAAATAATTAGAAATAATAAAAAACTATTAACGAATTGGTACGCAAAAACCATTGCATCAGGAAGAATAATTAACTACCATTCGAACCATCCTTACAATCAAAAACTAAATACAGCGACAAGCCTTATTAGGAAAGCCATAACGCTTACAGACATCGAGTTCATGGCAGAAACCCAAAACATTATAAAAAGTATTTTATTTAAAAGCAGCTATCCCCAGAAGCTCATTGACAGGCTTCTGGAAAATACAAAGGAAAAAATACGCAAAGAGGAAAAGGAAACATCTAATTGTGAAAGGGAAAACAACCAAAAATTTATCGGAGTAACATTTATACCGGGCTTAACGGATAGCAAAATACTCCAAAAAACCATAAAATCTCAAAATATAAATTACGCCCACAGACCTAACAACACTATACGACATATTTTTACCAAAACAAAGGACAAAGTGGAAAAAGAGCAACAAAATAACGTAGTGTACCAAATAAAGTGCAACGGCAAAGATGAGGAAAAATGTGATCAGTACTATGTGGGCACAACAAAGCGACAACTGGGTATACGGCTAAACGAACACAGAGCGGGTGCAAAAAACAAGAAAATGACTACAGCTCTCGCGCAACATTTGACTAAGAGTAACCATATAGCGGACTTTGGCAATGCACAAATATTAGATACAGAAAAAAGAGAAAAGACAAGACTAATTTTAGAGAGCTTAAGAATACAGCAAAAGATAAACAATGTAATGAACTTCAAAGAAGATATAAACAACATAAGTAATGTCTATACTGCGGTTGTGCGAAAAGAAAATAAAACAAGTAAATGTCAACATTAAGGTACCTATATATACAGTGTAAAAAAATGTGATACTATTTATGTAAATTAATCAATGTAAGTAATAATTTCATGTTTGTTGTTAAAAAAAATTTAAACTATTAAAATATTTCAATAAATAGCTTCCTGAGGATGACGCATGAAGCGTTGAAACGCGTTGAAGCAAATCAAACAAAAACAAATTTTGCTTATTTAGACGACCAATAAGCTCAACTCAGCAAACCATTAAATGTAGAGATTTTGACGTTTTCTACAATTTCTCACTTCCTGAATGAAAAAAAATGTCATTCATATAAAACACGCGGTGAGTATAGTTTCTTAAATGCGTAATTTGACTTTTTATTAATTAATTTTTCTTTTCTTTTCAGGATAAAAAGGATGTCAATTTCAACCGCCTTAAGGCACGTATTTCCTCAAAATACGGTTTGGAAAGTTCGGCACGTTTGGTTGACATCATTGCGGCAGTGCCACAGAAAGCCAAAGAGAACATTGTTGCCTAAATTGTGTGTGAAACCAATACGCACGGCGAGTGGGATTGCCGTAGTGTCATTAACGTGCAAGCCACATTGCTGTCCACATATCAACAATATGGGTGTAAAGATCATCTTTTATCATTGCATTTGGCCTTTGATGTTAAACCGTCAAATTTTCAAGGTCAATAAAAAATTGTAAACTGTTAAAATTTTGCCATGGATGTGTAATAATTTTATGCAACCAATGCATATCTTCACCCTGGTGTAATAGGAGGTATGACACATAATGGCGCTAAACGAGCAGTAGTAGAATGCGTTGAAGCAAAACAAAAGTAAAGGAATGACATCAACGGTGTGGGAAATGATGCCTCTGCACGTAAACAAAGGCTTTCGGGCTTAATTTCGTGTTTACGATGCACGTAGTTTGATACGAATTTTATTATTGAAAATATTCAACCATCGCCGGGTTGGCACGTCGTAGCATTGGAAGCAGTATCGTGGCTTAATTTTCCTTCAATCCGTAAAAGTGTATTCCTCAGAGGTACAAGTTTGCGCAAAGCAGAGCCAGTATTTCTGGCGTTCAATATTTGGGGTGGACCGTCCAGCGCCACCTTTCAGTACAACAAAACTGACGATTTGTGGCATGAATGGGCCGAGGTTTGAATAGACTTCTCAGTATTCCGAACGTTTTTTTGTTTTGGAGGCCATCTGATACTAATTGGCGGCAAGCGAAACAACAAAGCAATAGATGAAGTTATTAACTGGAGCACTAGATTAACACTGAATTTATTAATATTTGCTCTTTGAATTTAGAATGCCAAAGACCTGGTTGCATTTCAATCTACGAGGTGGTCATTACTATTGTTTTACGGCACCAAAATGTCTGCCCTGAGGTAAATAAAGGTAAGAATTGAAAGATTAAACACTCACAGATTAGTAGCTCTGCGTCTACTGCGCACCACTGGTGTTGATATGAAGTCGGAAAGTACAAAAATCAGCCAAACTATAGAAACGAGTGATAGTGAATTGCAAGAAGACTACACTTAATGATCGTTTACCTCATAATGACTTGGATTTATTGGATTATGTTAATTAACTGATTTGTGAGAATACTACTTCTAGTGCTGTTAGCTATACTCCCCAGCAAAGTTCCCACAACCCTATTTAAGTGTTTTATTTGTTACAACATTAATAACTATCAGAATAGTTATAAATATTAAAAGAATGTAGTATCTACAACAATGAATAACAGCTGAAATCGAATGATGACTCACGAGAGGGTGGCAGTGAAGCTATAATATAAAAATGGGAACCCAATAATATTATTTCATACGTAAAGGTGGCCATAGTGCCATGCAAGTTTGAAGCTCCTTATATAAACACATTAATCGCTTTCCGCATAGCATAGCATATAGCGAGCATTATACCTTTACTCCAATACAAAAGTGAGTTATAAAAATCAACTTGTATATCTCACGGTTTATTGTTTTTAAACTGATATGTTTTATGATTAAAAAATTTTTTGTTTGGAATCAAATTTTCAATTATAACACCCTAATTGAATTCCTCAAGGTCAGCCTTCTTTGATCCCTGTAGTACTGTGAATTTGACGGAAGCAGAGAAAAGGTTTTGGCTCTCGGGTTTGGGTGGTGGCGCAGTTTACTTGATTGTCGTGTTTTCGAAACGCTCTTGCCGTTGTACATTTCGCACAAAATCTAAAAACAGGAAGTGTGGTGACAATAATCTTATGGAAATAAGTTTAAACGAAAAAAAATCATACTCTATTTCGAATAAATATTACCGCATAAACTACTAAAAAATGTTGAATGCCCCCCATGAAGCTAAGGTTCGCGGACACCCAAGCGTCATCCGATTCGAAAGAGTTCCACGATGGTGACCCAGCGGGGTGCACTGCAATGGCTTGACAAGGATTTGGATCGTCCGCTGCGCACTGCTCCCGCGGAAACGCGTCTAGAGCTACCAAGGGAGATGGCACGATGGGTTGTCGTGTCGAATGGGTTGTCGTGGCTCCAAAAGTGTTATATCCGTAAGCTCCGATCTAACGTTTGTTGATCTGACAGTACAACAAATTGAGAATTTAAGCCTATGATGCCAATGTGCCGCTAGTTCTTATTAACTCATTCAATACCGACTAAGATACACAAAAAAGATCGTAGGAATACACAGGCTTTCGGGTTCAAAGTCTTACAATCAATCAGAGTTGCTTTCCGCGCATAAGCCGTGAATCATTTTTTACCAGTTGCCAGAGATTTCAATGTTGAGAACGATATTGATGCTGGGTATCCACCTGGTCACAGTGACTTTTATGATACGTTTCGCAATTCTGGTTTATTAAAGAAAGCTACCGATGAAGGATGTGAATATTGCTTCCTTTCAAATATTGATAGTTTGGGTGCTACTGTGGTTTTAGCTATCCTCAATAAATTGGTGGGTGAGGAACGTTCTGCAGACCCCATTTAATTTGTGATGGAAGTTACAGACAAAACACGTGCTGATGTTAAGGGTGGTACTCTCATTAGCGTCGGAAAGAAATTACATTTACTGGGATTGCACAAGTACCAGAAGAACATGTCGATGAATTCAAATCTGTGAAAAACGTTCAAATTTTTTTCATACCAATAATATTTGGGCGAATTTGAATGCGGCCACCGTCGTGTGATGGTAGCGTGCCCCGCCTACCACACCGTATGCCCTGGGTTCGCCCCCGGGCAAAGCAACATCAAAATTTTAGAAATAAGGTTCCTCAATTAGAAGAAATTTTTTTTTTTTTTTTACAATAAGCTGGTTATACCACCGAGTTTTATTAATGGCCGTACTGTCGATTTTCATTGGATACATTTTCCATCGCGGACGTAAGCTTGTCCGGCTACGATGTCTTTTAAGAGATTTGAAACCTAATTCTCTATGAAAATGACTGTGAAAGGCAGTAAAATATTATTCCAAAACGATTAAAATTCATTTTCCCTGCCCTGATATAATGAAATGATATGAATAAATTTCTTTGGGATTCCTTGCGATACTAAACTATTTTTGAACAATTGCGTGATGGCAGCGGCGTACCCGCGTAATCGTTGGAAAAGGTATTATGTGGCGGACAGTGTATCGGCGTTAGGGTTCTGTTGGCCTCGTTCGGGGGAACGAGGGCTGGGATATCGGTGTGTTGGCCTCGTTCGGGGTGAACGAGAGCTGGCTTATTTGGGATAGAGGAATGTGGACTATTAAAGTTCATTTTTGTATGATTTTAATAATCGGGGATTGCCCATATTGCTTTTTTAAATGTATGAAAACATTTATTTGAAGCAATTGTTTTAATTTTATAATTTATTTAATAATTTGGGAAAAATTTAAACAACGTGACATCAGGACGGACGGATTTTTGTTGTCGTTGGGCGGAAGTAGTACCAGTTTCGCGATTGGTCTGCTAATTTGTCCCTTAATTGTATTGACGTCAACAACACGTACACGGTTGTCGGAACCTGGATGTGTGTTGACGACTCTCCCCATTCTCCACTCGTTTGGTTGTAGGTTATCCTCTTTTATGACGACTAGGTCCCCGGGTTTTAAGTTGGATTTTGGGTGTTTCCATTTATACCGTTTCTGGATCTCGGTGAGATATTCCGATTTCCATCTTTTGCAAAAGGTTTGATGAAGGGCTTTCATCTTTTGCCATCGGTTTACAATTGAGGCAGGGTTTTCACTACAGTCGAGTTCAGGTGGAGCTAAAAGATGCCCACCTACGAGAAAATGGCCAGGAGTAAGCGGCTCCAGGTCGGAAGGGTCGTTGGATGAGGGACTTAGAGGTCTCGAGTTGAGGCAGGCTTCAATTCGACATAAGAGGGTTGTAAACTCTTCGAAAGTATATTTATGATCAGACGCGATCTTTTTAAAATGGGTCTTAAAACTTTTTACCCCCGCTTCCCACAAACCTCCCATGTGAGGAGCGCTTGGCGGTATAAAATGCCATTCTATAATGTGATGGCTATATTTAGTCAACGTTCCGTCCCTTGCTTCACGCAGAAATGCTTTAAACTCGGAACGTAAAGATCGAGAAGCTCCGACAAAGTTAGTACCATTGTCGGAGTAAACGTTTTTTGGAAGGCAGCTAGGAAGGACCCGGTACTAAGGTCGTTTGTCGCTTCTAGATGGATGGCTTTCGTCGAAAAGCAGACAAACAGGCAGACGTATCCTTTCGAAATTCGACATCCCCTCCCTCTGTAGGATTTTATATCGAATGGTCCCGCGAAATCTACCCCGGTGTTGGTGAAGGCCCTAGAAAAGGTGGTGCGCTCCTTCGGAAGGATCCCCATAAGTTTTGTTTGTGTCCGCTTCCTGTAAATAGTGCAGACTTTGCAGTTGTGGATAACCGACCTTATCATTATTTTAACACGTGGGATCCAGTACTGAGTGCGGATATGACGTAGCATCAGCTGGTTCCCTCCATGCAGGGTGGTCTCATGAGAGGATTGGACTATAAGTCTGGATAACCTGCAAGTGTAAGGAAGAATAATGGGATGACTTTCATTATGGGACATGTCTTTCGATGCCCCTGTCCGCCCCCCAGTTCGAATGATGCCTTCTTCATCTATATATGGGTTCAGGGGTAAAATCTCACTCTTCCCATTTATAAGTTTTCCTGACTTCAAATTTGCGTACTCTTCTTGATAATGTTGCCTCTGGCATATTGTTATAAATCTTCGTGTTGTTTTTTCTATTTCGTCAGGAGCTATCGAATGAGAATCCCTTTTAAAGGAGGCTTTAGTTGTTGGGTGCGTATTCTGGAAAAACCGAAGAATATAGGATATAACCCGCAAGGCCCTTGGTAAATCGGAAAACCTATCTAGAATATCAAAGTTATTTTTCACCGAAGTTGTATGAACTTTCACCCTCTTTTCCTCCATATTCGTATTGTAATCTTCTTCTTGTGTTGGCCAATTTTCGTTGTCTTCTTGTAACCAAGAAGGTCCCTGCCACCACAAAGAATTGTCGATTAGATCCGAAGCGTAGAGGCCTCTGCTCGCCAAATCTGCAGGATTTGACGTGGAGTCTACGTGCCGCCATACCTTGCCTCCTACTTTATCGATGATTTTAGTTATTCGATGTGCCACGAACGTTGACCACGAACATGGTGGTTTTCGGATCCACGCCAGTACTATAGTCGAATCTGTCCAAAGGGTTACTTTAATGTTTGAAAGTTGCATATTTTCTATGGCCGACTCTATAATTTCTGCAAGTAGGACTGCGCCGCAGAGTTCCAGTCGTGGCAATGATATGGTTTTGACCGGGGCTACTCTCGTTTTGGCCATCAACAGGTTGGTGAAGACTTGATCCTTTGTTTGTACCCTCAGGAAAACAGTGGCGGCATATGCTTTTTCCGAGGCATCGCTGAATCCATGTATTTCGACGCTGTCCCTTGGGGTAAAGTGAACCCATCGCGGTATGCGGATATCGTTGATTTTTCGGTATTCTTGCATAAATGCGGTCCAACGATCTAGAGTAGTTTGTGATACTTCTTCATCCCAGCCTGTCCCTTCCAACCAAATATTTTGCATTATTATTTTGGCTACAATTACGACTGGTCCCAGCCAGCCAAAAGGGTCGAAAAGCTTTGCAATCGCAGAAAGTATAGCCCTTTTTGTGATGGCATTGCTGTTTTCAAAAGGTTTAGCAGTAAAATAGAATAGGTCGGAATGCGCGTTCCACTTATTGCCTAGCGCTTTAACCGTACTAGTATATTCAAACTCTAGGAAGTCCTCTGTTAATAAATGCTGCTTCGGTATACCCTGCAGAATTTTCTTGCAGTTGGACGTCCATTTTCGCAATGGGAAACCTGCCGATTGCAATGCCGATGATATTTCGTCCCTTGCCTTGATTGCAATTTCGATGCTGTGTCCACCGCCGAGTACGTCATCAACGTACATGCAATTTCGCAGAATATCTGCTGCCATTAGATGCGATGTCTCGACGTCATCTGCTAGTTGGTGCAGCGTCCGAATCGCAAGACACGGAGCACAATTAACACCAAAGGTTACCGTTTTCAATTCGTAAATGTTAATTGGGGTTTTGGCGCATTTGCGAAATATGATTCGCTGATATTTTGTTTGGTCTTCGTTGACCCATATTTGGCGGTACATTTTCTCTATGTCGCTGTTAAATACGTATTTGAACAGCCGCCAACGTAGTATAAGGATTGTCAGGTCGGATTGAAGAATCGGACCTGGATATAAGGCATCGTTAAGACTTCTGCCATTAGTGGTAGGACGAGATGCATTAAATACGACTCTGACTTTTGTCGTTGTACTTCCCTCCTTTATAACAGCATGGTGAGGTAGGAAGTAACAGTCATTTGAGTCTGGCGAAATATTGCCTATTTGTTCATGTGCCCTAAGGTTTCATATTCGGATACAACTCTATTGTATTCTGTTTGAAGGACTGGGTTTTTCGCAAGTCGTGTCTCGTTGCGATAGAATTGAGAACACGCACTTCTTAATGAGGGGCGTAGGCTAAATTCTTTCCTAAATGGTAAGGAGACTACGTATTTGCCATCGTTGTTCCGAACTGTTGTGGATTTGTATAGCTCCTCGCAGTAAGTATCATCTTTATTGATGCTCCTCTTCTTTGGAATTTCCTCTATCTCCCAGAAAGCCACCAGTTGTTTGTCTAAAGTGACCTCGTTAAAATATGAAACTAGGGTCTTATTTGTATCAACCGCATCTGTCCGGCCTGTCAAAATCCAGCCGAACACCGTTTCTTGTGCTATTAATGTGTTTAGCACATCTTTCTTAATGCCGCCTAACATAATTTGGGGGTATATGTCTCCGCCCAGAATTAGATCGACTGGCTCATAGACAAAGAATCGTTTGTCAGCCAGTACTAAGTCAGGGAATGCTTGCGTTTATTTGGCAAGTTGGAAGATTCCCTGTCAATTCTGGTAAAACCAGCATGATCGTATTGATATTGATTAATGGGTCGGTTGGTGACCGCAGTTGTATGTTGCACGCTTCTTTTACTTGTGCAGACATTGTATTATTGATGCCCGAAACTTGGGCATGCAAGTGTTTGGATGGCAGATTAATTCTGCGCTTTAGTTTCTCGGTAATGAATGAACATTCCGATCCCGAGTCTATTAGGGCTCTCGCCGAATAGTCAACACCATTAAAATGAATATTGACCTGAGCTGTCCCTAGTAATACCCCTTTATTTGTATTTGCGAAACATGAGTTCACATTATTAATCGGAGCATTTTCCCTTTCAGCATTGCGTCGTATTTGAGCTTCCCGTGAGGTAGATGCAGATGCTCCGATAGTGTCTGAAGTATTGGTTGGTTTTGGCTGATTCGAAATATGAAGCAGCGTATGATGTCTTAAATGACATGTGGCACAGTTCATTTGACTGGTGCACTTTGTTACCGAATGGCCAGCAGAAAGGCAGTTTATACACCCACGGCTGCCCTTAATTTGTTCAAACCGTTTATTGGGTGTTAAACGTAAGAACTTTTCACACTTTGAAATTCGATGTGCAAGACTTTTGCACATCTTACACGTAGGTTTGGCTACACTTGCACTTGCCTGATAGGACCCTAATTTTTTAGCAGATGTATCTGTTGTCGAACGAGATACTTGTGGCTTTGAGGTTTTGGAAACTGTATCCCCTCTCAGATCAGTCACGGTTTCTAAGGTTTGGAAACGATTGGATAAGAATCTATCCATATCTGCCCATTTTGAAATTTCCGTTTTGTTTTCAATTGTTTGTTCCCAGAGTGCCAGCGTGGTTTCTGGCAGTTTTGTGGAACATAGATATGTTATAATTGCATCCCAGTTTGATATGTCTATGTGATGACATTGGAGCGCCGAGATGCAATTATTTATTTCACGTTGCAGTTTCTTTATAGAGCTACCGCATTCACTCTCAACTGCTTTCAAACTAAAAAGAATTTTCAATTGGGCGTTTACTAAGATACGTTTGTTTTCGTAGCTGTCACAAAGATTTTTCCACGCTGTTTCGAAACCGTCTTTCGTTAAAGGGCATCGCCCAACTATCTCTTTGGCCTCACCTTGAGTCTTTTGGTTTAAATAATATAATTTTTCTACTGCTTCTTGGTTTTTGTTACGTATATATATAGCAGTGAACATGTCTCTAAATGAAGGCCAAGAAAGGTAATCTCCTTTGAAAACGTCCGTATCACACGGTGGCAGGCGCACGCGATATTCCCTGTCTCCTGAGCTTTCTTCTTTCTTTTCAGCTTTCTCAAGTTTTTCCGAAAGTTCAGCCATCGCTGCCTGGCACTTGAGAAAGCTGAAGTATGTAATTTTGTGCTTCTTTTTGATGGCCGACAGCTCTTTTGCCTCCAGTCCTGAGGAGCTCAAGAGTTCTTCATATGTCTGCTTCACCTTCTCCCATAGCGATTTCAACTCCTCCTTTTGGACTAAGAGGGTATGTTTTGTATGGTCTAAAGGGGACGTATCATTGTAGTCTTTCTCAAACTCAGTCACTGCCTCTGCTTGGCGTATATAGGTATCCATTATATGAAAATTTATTGAAATATAAATTGATTAATTGCCTTTGCAGAGAGTATTGAGTGAAAATGAACTGAAACGAAGGACTGTGTTTGAGAGAGATCTCTCGAGGAAGTGGCCTCGAAGCTTGCGAGAAAGCTAGGAATTAATTTAAAGACTGTGCAATTTTCGTGGTGGCAACGGCGCGCACCCACGTAATTATTCAAAGAATGCTCTAATGCAGATGTGCCAATGACTTGTGTAAGCCAATAAGTAATGGCTAGTGAAGAAAGTGGTGTTAGTGAAAAAATAAAGAAATGTATGAACGTTCGTTATGGACTTTTTGGTAATTTAACCAAGGACTGTGATCTTTTGTATCACAAAAAATTAGATCAGTCAAAACTGATTTGTGTATTGCCGCAAAATAAATAATAATTCAATTTTAAAAAATTGGACAAGAAATAAGCCTTTTTGGCCACCCAAACAACAACAACAATATGTGTAGTTTCAAAAATAAGTGCACTTTGCACTGAAACAACAAAATAAATTGCAGTAATGCCCGTGTAAATAAGTGCAAGTGATTTTTATGTGGAAGAAAATTGTATTTAATTAAATGTGCGCCTAAATAAATTTACAGGTTTCTGAATAAGTAACCTTAACAAATCGAATGTTTGGGCAGTGGATTAAATGAATTTTTTCAGATAAATCCTGCAGAGGTAAAAATAGAAAAGTGACGCAAATCTTTGAGGTTATGTTAACCTTTTAGAGCAGTGTTGTGCTACCTCGAGCTGTGTCCGGAAAATCTTACCGCTGGTGGGGGATTGTTCCGGATAGTCACAAGGCATGTTGCACAAACTTTAAATAACTGCGTTAAGCGCCTTTTTCTATTTTTGCACAAAGTTAAACTTCTCACTTCACGAAAAAAAAATCACTTGCACTGTTTGATATAATCACTTTGTAATTTGTTATTTTTATTTGTGAAATTTTATTAAATGTGAAATTAAAGAAAACCCTACCTAGCACGGAATATTTTTAAACCACGTACCTTTCAATAAATTGCTAATCCGGATTAGTAGATTGACTTTTTGTGGATTGTTGGTGTTGTTGATGTTGTTTGGAGGTTGGATGTCGCTCAAATCTGTTTGTGTGTGCCAATTGCTGAAGATTATTATCACGATCGTAAATGTGTGTTTGGTGGATCTGCTTCCTATTAATTGCCTAGGGAGTGGAGTGGACTGTAGCTATAGTTAATTGGCTCTTCTTACCGGCGTGGTAAGGACCATGTACAAATACGTGGTGGCAACGGCGCGCACCCACGTATTTGTTAAAGATTAGGTTAAGGCGAAAAAAAGGAAGAAAATAAAAACACCAAAAAGGGTTTCGTATTA
This sequence comes from Eurosta solidaginis, assembly GCF_040869045.1. NCBI lineage: Eukaryota > Metazoa > Arthropoda > Insecta > Diptera > Tephritidae > Eurosta > Eurosta solidaginis. The sequence continues at coordinate 180,615,753 of NC_090324.1, forward strand.
ATACAAGGGAATTCACAGTGTTTTTTATTCAATATGTATAAATACAACAAGTGTTAAGGAAATTTATTAACAGATGTTGTGAAAATGAAAATGTTAAAGATATTTTCGGAAATTATTTTATGAATTTGACAACTTACGTGAACGGGCGATTACGTGTTCCTTTGCTGGCTGCTGGATCAAAAGAGGACGAGACTCTTTTCCACATGAGCCGATGAACCCATGATACAGCCACTTCGTTGGGTTTCCCGGCAACAAAGTTGCTGTACCACGGGCTCACAGCGGTAAACATCTAAGATACATACGTACTACCACTCACACATGCCTGTGTGTATAGTGATCACAAGAATATGCGGGTGGTAGTAACGAGGAAAATAAACAAAGAAAGTTATGTTACGAGGGGGGGGGGGGGGATATATTTAGGCCTGTGGCCTAAACATTTATATAAAGCCTGTTCAAAGCGCAATAATCTAAGAATTTATTAAGTTCACTTTGAAGCGCCGATGAATCACGCGAGTCTCTTATTTCAAAATATATTTTAAGATCATCGGCATATAAGAGAAATCTAGACGAGTTGAAACAAAAAGAAACATCATTAATAAACAAGATGAATAATAAAGGACCTAATATGCTACCTTGAGGCACACCAGATGTAGCAATGAATGGATCCGAGAATGCCCCATCTATAGCAACCATTTTATCCATTTGAGGATACTGGAATGAAAACCCAGGAATGCAAGTTTCTCAATGAGGATTACGTGATATTTTTGTCAAACGCCTTAGAAAAATCAGTATAAATCGTATCAAGCTGAAGACCATTACGAAAGCACGAATGGCAATCCTCAGTAAAGACTGAAAGATTGGTAACTGTCGAGCGTGCTGCCGCAAATCCATGCTGTTTTGCGCAAATTATATGTTTCACATGAAAATAAAGTTTCTCTTTTACAATGCATTCAAATAGCTTGGCAACAGACGACAACTTGGATATAGGCCTATAATTTAAAATATCATTTTTATTTCCACTTTTAAATAGGGGTAATAGAATTGCTTTTCCAATCATCAATGAAAACCCCTGAAGCTAGGACAGATTAAAAATAAGCATGAGGGGTTTTACCAGCGAGGTACAATTTTTCAAAAGATCCAAAATCAATAGAAGAACACGGTTTATCGTTGAGGCTAACACGTAACGCATCTAGGTCGTTTACAGTCAAGTCCTCATCTGATACAAAGTTCGATGAAAAGAAGTTCGCAAATAGATTGGCAGCCTCACTGATCGATGAAGCTGAGACATTGTTGTAGTACACTGTTTTGGGAATACTCGATACATTTTTTTTAGATTTAACATAAGCCCAGAACTTTTTTGGATTATTCTTAATGTTTTTCTCAAGTTATTAATATAATTGTCATATAAAAGTTTATTCAAATCATTAAATTTTTTATTATAATAAGCATGCAACTCAAAAAAGTTGGCTCTTTTTGTGGCTTTGTACTTTTTGAAAAATTTATTTCTCAAATTTTTCAGATGCTTAAGCTCTGCCGAGTACCAAGGAAACTTATACAATTTACTCTTAATAGTAGGGATATATTTATGACACAAAGCTGCCAGAGAGCTCTTAAGGATACTGAAGCAGGTTGCAACTTCTTTATTTTTAAACGCAGAGTCCCAATCAATGTTGTTCAAATCTGCATCAAAAGCATTAAAATTGCAACGATCAAAATTAAATGACGGTTTGGTCATAGAGGGGGACGATTTGAAAAATTCTAAAAATTCAACTTCCAATAAGATCGGGATATGATGCAAATTAGCAGGTGATATACAAGTTGCAGCCTGCGATAACACAAAATTCAATTCATTACTTATGAAAATCAAATCCAGAAAGCGATGCAGCTTATTACATAAATCATTAATTTGCGTTAAGCCGATACTTAAAAAGTTATCTATGACAAAAGATTCAATAGCACTTGTAATATTTACAGCAGTTAAGTAGGAATTTTTATCAAGATAATTCCAGTTAACAGAGCTCAAATTGAAATCGCCAAGAACGCATAATTGATTGTTGCCAATGTCTTGATGAATTGAGAGAATGTTGTCAATATGCGATTTGTAGACACATTCATCACTCAATGGCGGAATATAAGAAACACAAATATAGAGGTAACCAGTGGAACCACACAAACGGACACAACGTTGATCGAGGAGGGAGTCGTTATCACGCAATTCACAAAATTACGCACGCAAAATTGCACCGGGCTGCTATTAACACACCTCCACCTTTTTAATAGGATCTCTGTCCTTACGAAAAACATCATAACAGCGTATGTCAAAAAATTCAGCATCGAAAAAATTTGAATTGAGCCATGTCTCGGTTAGAACCAACACATCATGTTCTAAAAGAGAGCTTATCATGCATACATTACTTGTCTTACTTCTAAGACCAGAAGTGTTTTGGTAATAAATTTTAATTTTCTCATAAGCACTGCCTCGATCTATTAGTTTCGAGGTGGTTGCTTTTCTTCTCTTTGAAAAAAACGGAACGGACGAACAGACACATTCGCCGGCCAAATCTCTGGATTCATCAGTTTTTTATATTCGGTTTCAACCACACCCAATTTGAAGTTAACAAGTCTAAGAGAATTTGTATCAATCTCTTTTTTTACCAGCTTATGGCAGCACAAATGTTGCTTACCAACGTGCGCATATTTTTCGACATGCTCCATAATATTCTCCGGCTGAACCGAAGGCTTAAATGAAGCTAAATGCAAATATTTAATACGGGCAGCAACCAGCAAATCATCGCTCACACCAGTTCCTACCAGTGGTTTTTCTTGCTGCCTCTGTTTCTTTTTATTTTTGCTCTTATTTTCCACTTCCACCCATGCATTATTATTATCCGAAGCTGAGTTAGTAAGAGATGGAGAGATCGTATTTTCTGCAAATCAAACCGCGATTTATGCACCGATTTGTTGGTAGGAGCATCAGCAAGCTAATTATTGTTTACACAAGCATTGACTTTCACTGTACTATCCATTGGCGCAGCAGCATTGACTGAATCACGCCAGAAAGGATACACGGATTTTGATGAAATTTGGGACAGAGACAATAGTCTACTGCGAAATTTTTTTGGACCATGGAGGGGGAGGAGTTCCCACGACCCCTTCGAATAATTACTTTTTAAAAATTTTTGCACATTATAACTTTACGTATTCACCAATTTTACAAACTCAATTGGTCAACTAAGTCGAGGAATTACAAAGTGCGCAGGGACACCCTCCATCCCTCCCCCCTCTTCTTGACCTATGGTGTAAAATTTATAAATTGTTATATCTCAATACAAATTTTCTCCTAAATCAATAATTTTTGGTATCTGGCTTATACAGATCGAGATCTAAACAATTTTTGAAAAACGATCAGTGGTGCTCTCCTTCTCCTCCCGCCATCCGCCCTCCTTCATTTGTTTTTATTAGCACGCTTTTATTAGCTATACCTGTATGTTTCTATGTAACTCTTCATTCGCTCCAACGCGCCTGCTGCCTTATTAACATGGTTTTATAATTAGCTTCACCTTATTTGTAATCCCGTTAGGGTCATATCGCGACCCTTCCGGGGTCATTTCTGGATGGTTTTCGGGAACCGTCCGGGATCCCGCCGGGGTCATTTCGGTACTTTTTCGGGATCATTTTGGGACCCTTCCGGGATAATTTCTGTATAGTTTTCGGGATCCGTCCGGGATCCCGTCGGGGTTATTTTGGGACATTTTCGGGACTATTCCGGGATAATTTGGGGACTATTTCGCGATCATTTGGGGACCCTTCCGGCATCATTTATGGATGGGTTTCGGTATCCGTTCGGGATCCCATCGGCGTCATTTCGGTACCTTTTATAGACTAATACGGGATAATTTGGGGACCCTTTGGGCATCATTTCTGGATGGTTTTCGGGATCATTTGAGGACCTTTCCGTCATAATTTGTGGATAGTTTTCGGGATCCGTCCGGGATCCCGCCGGGGTCACTTCGGGACTTTTTCCTGGTCATTTTGGGACCCTTCAGGCATCATTTCTATATGGGCTTCGGGATCCGTCCGGCATACCGTCGGGGTAATTTCGGAATCATTTGCGTACTTTTGAGAGATAAATTCTAGGTGGTTTCCGGGATCATTACGGGATTTTTTTCGGGGTCATTTTGGGTCCCTTCCGGAATCATTTCTGGATGGTTTTCGGGATCCGTCGGGGCCATTTCGGGGCTACTTCGGGATCATTTGGGGTATCTTCAGCATGATTTCTGAATGCTTTTCGGGATCATTTATGGGCCTTTCCGTTATAATTTGTGGATAGTTTTCGGCATCCGTCCGGGATCCTGACGGGGTCATTTCGGGATGATTTGGGATGCCTACCGGCATCATTTCTGGATGGTTTTCGGCTTCCGTCCGGGATACCGTCAAGGTCATTTCGTGACTTTTTCGGGATCAAATGGGGTCCCTTCCGGCATCATTTCTGGATAGTTTTCGGGAACCCGGACAGGATCCCGTCGGGGTCATTTCAGGACTTTTTCGATATCATTTGGGGTACCTTCCGGCGTCATTTCCAGATGGTTTTCGGGATCCGCCCAGGATCCCGTAGGGGAAATTTCGGGACTTTTTCGGGACCATTTGGGGTCTCTTCCGGCATCATTTCGGGATCCGTCTGGGATCCCGTCGGCGTAATTTCGGGACTTTTTCGGGATCATTTTTGATCTCTTCCGGCATCATTTCTAGATGGTTTTCGGTATCCGTTCGGGATCCCGTCGGGGTCATTTCGGGACTTTTTTGGGACTAATACGGGATGATTTGTGGAGTCTTCATGGATGGTTTTCGGGATCCGTACGGGATCCCGTCAGGTTCATTTCGGGACTTTTTCGGGATCATTTAAGCATGGTTTGCAGGATCCGTCCGGGATCCCGTCTGGGTAATTTCTGGACTTTTCCGGGACTATTTCAGGATCATTTTGGGACCCTTCCAAGATCATTCCTGGATGGATTTCGGGATCTGATCCCCTAGGGGTTATTTAAGGACTATTCCGTGATCATTTCTAGATGGTATTCGGGATCCCATTAGGGTCATCTCGGGACTAATTCGGGATCATTTGTTAACCCTTCTGGCATCATTTCTGGAGGGTTATGGGGATCCGTTCTTGGCCCCACCAGGGAATTTCGGGACTTTTTCATTTAAGGATCCTTCCGGATAATTTCGGGATAATTTCCGGGATCCGTACGGGATTCTGTCTGGATAATTTCGCGACTTTTTCTGAACTATTTCGGGATAATTTGCGAACCCTTCAGAATTAAAGTCTGGATGGTTTTCGAGATTCGCCCGGGATACCGTCTCGGTGATTTCGGGCTATTTCGGGATCATTTTGGGATCCCTCCGTGATTATTTCTGGGTAGTTTTCGGGATCCAAAGGGGTAATTTCGGGACTATTTCGGAATCATTTGGGGATCCTTCCGGCATTACTTCTAGATGGTTTTCGGGATCCCGTCATTTCGGGACTTTTTGGGGATCATTTTGGGACCCTTCGAAACCGGTAGTTCAGCACACATGCCTTTTTAAATTATGAGCTTTCATGGCCATTGTTTATCTGCAAATTATTCGTAATGAAAATTCGGTATGTTTTATCTATAATATCTAACACAGATTTTTCGTTCTATTTTTGAGTTGTTTTAAATGAATCCTGTAACGAACTGTCGTGCGATGGTAGCGTGCTCCGCCTACCAAACCGAAAATCCTGGGTTCACGTCCTAGGAAAAGCAACATCAAAATTTTAGAAACAAGATTTTCCAATAAGAAGAAAATTTTTCTAAGCGGGGTCGACCCTTGGCAGTGTTTGGCAAGCGCTCGGAGTGTACTTCTGCCATGACAAGCTCTTAGTAAAAATTCACCCCAACTCAACAGCCTTGCAGATGCCGTTCGAAGCAGGCATAAAACATGTATGTCCCGCCTTCCAAATTGTAGTAAAAATTAAAAGAAGTACGACGCAAATTTGAAGAGAAACTCGGCTTAAAATCTCTTCAGAGACTATCGCGCCTTACATTTATTTATTTTTTTTAAATACTCGAAAAAGCAACATTATTTTCATCTATAAAATTATCTTTGGTTTTAGCTAATTGTAGCTTCACTCCTTTGTTCTGTGAATAGTAATTTCTTCACCCCTGTCATATCAATTAATTTAACTTAAAAACAAAATATATTTTTTTAATTCGAAAAAACTGTATTGTACTATTCACGTAAGCGTGCCTTTCAGGTTATCAGCTCATTTAGTTCTTTTTTCTTACTCTATTACAAAAATAAAATACAATAGACAAAAATAATTTTAAACAGATAACTTGATAAGCAGGCTAACGTGACTAGCCCATATATTTCATTTTCTCCTTGAGGACGGGCCGCGTGTAAAGGCTAGTATATTATAAATGGCAAAGTTTGGATGTTTGTATGTTTGTCCAGACGTTTGTCTTTGTGACTGAATCACGCCAGAACGGATACACGGATTTTGATGAAATTTGGGACAGAGACAATAGTCTACTGCAAAATTTTTTTGGACCATGGATGGGGAGGAGTTCCCGCGACCACTTCGAATAATTACTTTTTAAAAATTTTTACACATTATAACTTTGCGTATACTGAACTTCACCAATATTACATACTCAATTGGTCAAAGAAGTCGAGGGCATACAAAGTGCGCAGGGACACCCTCCATCCCTACCCCCTCCTGTCGCACACTGGTGTAAAATTTATAAATTGTTGTATCTCAAAACATATTTTCTCCTAAATCAATAATTTTTGGAATTTGGCTCATACAGATCGAGATCTAATCAATTTTTGAAAAACGATCAGCACCACTCCTTCTCCTCCCGCCATCCGCCCTCCATCATTTGTTTTTATTAGCACGCTTTTATTAGCTTTACCTGTATGTTTCTATGTAACTCTTCATTCGCTCCAACGCGCCTGCTGCCTTATTAACATGGTTTTATAATTAGCTTCACCTTATTTGTAATCCCGTTAGGGTCATATCGAGACCCTTCCGGGGTCATTTCTGGATGGTTTTTGGGATCCGTCCGGGATCCCGCCGAGGTCATTTCGGGACTTTTTCGGGACTATTTCGGGATCATTTTGGGACCCTTCAGGGATAATTTCTGTATAGTTTTCGGGATCTGTCCGGGATACCGTCTGGGTTATTTTGGGACATTTTCGGGACTATTCCGGGAAAATTTCGGGACTATTTCGCGATCATTTGGGGATCCTTCCGGCATCATTTCTGGATGGGATTTCCGTCCGGCATCCCGTCGGGGGATTTTCGGGATCATTTGCGTACCTTTGAGAGATAAATTCTTTATGTTTTCCGGGTTCACTACGGGGCTTTTTCGAGGTCATTTTGGGTCCCTTCCGTAATCATTCCTGGATGCTTTCGCTATCCGTCCGGGATCCCGTCGGGTTCATTTCGGGACTTTTTCGTGAACATTTGGGGTCCCTTCCGGCAACATTTCTGGATGGGTTTCGGGATCCGTTCGGGATTCTGTCGGGATCATTTCGGGACTTTTGCGGGATCATTTAGAGTCTCTTTTGGCACCATTTCTGCATTGTTTTCGGGATCCGCCCGGGATCCTGTCGGGTTAATTTCGGGACTTTTTAGGGATAATTTGGGGTCTCTTCCGGCATCATTTCTGAATGGTTTTCGAGATCCGTCCGGGATCCCGTCGGGGTCATTCGGGACTTTTTATCGACTAATACGGGATCATTTGAGGAACCTTTCGGCATCATTTCTGGATGGCTTTCGGGATCCGTCCGGGATTCCGTCGGGGTCATTTTGGGACTTTTTATCGACTAATACGGGATCATTTTGGGACCCTTTCGGCATCATTTCTGGATGGTTTTCGGGATCCGTCCGCGATCTCGTCAGGGTCATTTCGGAACTATTTCGGATTCATTTTGGGATCCTTTCGGCATTACTTCTAGATGGTTTTCGGGATCCCGTCATTTCGGGATTATTTCGGGATCATTTGGGACCCTTCGAAACCGGTAGTTCAGCACACATGCCTTTTTAACTTATGAGCTTTCATGGCCATGGATTATCTGCAAATTATTCGTAATGAAAATTCGGTATGTTTTATCTTTAATATCTAACACAGATTTTTCCTTATATTTTTGAGTTTTTTTAAATGAATCCTGTAACGAACTTTTATAACCATAATTAAACTTTTTTTAATAGTTTAACCAACTAAACACACTGGCGGTCGCCGTGGTGCGATGGTAACGTGCTCCGCCTACCAAACCGAAGATCCTGGGTTCACGCCCTAGGAAAAGCAACATCAAAATTTTAGAAACAAGATTTTCCAATAAGAAGAAAATTTTTCTAAGCGGGGTCGACCCTTGGCAGTGTTTGGCAAGCGCTCCGAGTGTACTTCTGCCATGACAAGCTCTTAGTGAAAACTCATCTCAACTCAACAGCCGTGCAGATGCCGTTCGCAATAGGCATAAAACATGTATGTCCCGCCTTCCAAATTGTAGTAAAAATTAAAAGTACGACGCAAATTTGAAGGGAAGCTCGGCCTAAAATCTCTTCACAGACTATCGCGCCTTACACTTATTTATTTTTTTTACATTCCCGAAAAAGCAACACTATTTTCATCTAAAAAATTCTCTTTGGTTTTAGCTAATTGTAGCTTCACTCCTTTGTTCTGTGAATAGTAATTTCTTCACCCCTGTCATATCAATTAATTTAACTTAAAAATAAAAAAAAAATAAATAAATAAAAATAACTTAAAAACAAAATATATTTTTTTAATTCGAAAAAACTGTATCGTACTATTCGCGTAAGCGTGCCTTTCAGGTTATCAGCTCATTTAGTTCTTTTTTTTTTACTCTATTACAAAAGTAAAATACAATAGACAAAAATAATTTTTAAAGAGATAACTTGATAGGCAGGCTAACGTGAATACCCATATATTTTATTTTCTCCTTGCGGACGGGGCCGCGTGTAAAGGCTAGTATATATTATAAATGGGAAAGTTAGGATGTTTGGAAGTTTTTATTGAGACGAATATGAGTGACACTAAGTGATACTCACATCCCTAGTCTGATGCTAAGTAAATAAAGTCACTACAACAATAAAGCAGACAGTAAGTTGTATCTACATAAACGAATCAATCATTATGTCTACAAATATGTACGTATACGCAGCTGAGAAGCAACGCACAACCACATGCAGATATCTTATCTGAGATGCTCCTAAAGGTATGCAATTACAATTGTGGAAGTGTCGCTCACACATACAAGTGCATGGGGTATGAGAGAAGCTGTAAAAATTATACATCTGTAGTTGTAGCTGAGAAATTTATAACTAACTAGTAAGTTCTGGAATTAGAAAAGCCTAGAAATATGCAATGAGGAGGTCGGACAGTATAAAAGGGCGACAACAGTGAAGGCGAGGATCAGTTTCATTTGAGCTATCAATCACTTTGGTTATTAAGCAAGCTATTCGTTGCAAAGTATAAGTGTTATTGTGAAGTACTTTAATAAAGGCCCTTATTCAATATTGGAGTTATTTATTCAACAGTTTAGCGATACGAACGTTGGCTGAAGATCGCAAATAAGGGAAATTGCAGTAAATTCGTTACAATTGGTGTCAGAAGAGGAATTGTTGAATAAATTCCGAAGATTTCGAATACAACAAGGACAAGGCAAAGTTAAGTGAATTGAAGATCCAGCAACTGAAGAAGGATTTGGAGAGCCGTGGATTGAATACAAGCGGCGTTAAACTTGAACTTCAGGCACGGCTACGAGAGGCAATGGAAGCAGAAGGACTTAACGTGGAAGAGTATGTCTTTCATCTCGATGTCAACGAGACGACAACAAAAATTGAAGAGAAAAATGAAACATCGCAGACAGTTACGGGCACAGACTTGAACATGATGTTGGCTGCAATATCGGCACAAATGTCGGAAATGTCATCACAAATATCTACCAACATGTCACCACAATTGGAATCGCAGGAGAACCGTATAACAGCGAAGATTGGAGCACAGGAAACACAAATTTCATCGCAGCTGGAAGAACAAAAGACATATATGGCAACTCAACTGAAAGAACAAGAGACACGCATAACAGTACAACTAGAAGCACAAGAGACGCGTATATCATAAAAACTCGAAGCGCGCATGGACGAAAAAAAATGCAGTTTAAAGAAAAATTATAGGCAGAGGTGGATGCTTTGAGAGGTCGTATACAGGAGTTGCAATTAAATCGCGCAGCTGTTTCAGCAAGCAATACAAAGGCAAAAACACCATCCTTTGACGGTTCTGTTCCTTTCCAGGCTTTTAAGTTACAATTTGAGAAGACCGCAACAGTGAACAACTGGAATGCTGAAGATAAAGTTGCTACACTCTTCGTATCATTGAAAGGACCAGCTGCCGAAATCTTACAGACTATTCCAGACTACGAACGGAATAGCTATGAAGCATTGATGGCCGCTGTCGAGAGACGTTATGGAAGCGAGCATAGAAAACAGATATTCCAAATTGAGTTGCAAAACCGTCACCAAAGAGCGAATGAGACTTTGCAGGAGTTTGCCTCGTATGTTGAAAGGTTGGCACATTTGGCAATTGCGGACGCACCCGTGGAGTACACCGAGAGGGTAAAAATCCAGAGTTTTATAAATGGCATACGGGACGTAGAAACGAAGCGAGCGACATATGCAAACCCAAAACCCACATTCGCAGAAACGGTATCCCATGCACTGACTCAAGAAACAGCGTCGCGTTTGAGTAAGCCCGCATACAAAGCTCATCGCGTGGAAGTGGAAAGGCCAGACTGGGTAGACACAATTTTGGAAGCATTGAAGGGTACGCAGCAGAAGAATATTGATGCAGTCAAATGCTTTAACCCTAATAGTTCCAACAATGTGGATGGTCGTAAACGCAAAGCTGAAGGAAATGAGCAGATCTCCAAGACCAATCAGTAGTTAAACTAAAGCGAGTCAGCCGCAAGGGGCAACAGCTGGCTCCCTCAATTGAATGCCCCATAATCTCTATCTCACAAATTGGAAGAAGGTCAAGCAATCTTACTGTCGGAGGACATGTGGATGGAAAGGAACGACTGTAGATACGGGTGCATCCCATTCCATTATTTGAGCGTATTTAGTCAACAAGAAGATAAGACCATTGCATGGAGCAATATTGCGTACAGCCACTGGAGAAGACAGCACGGTTCTAGGAGAAGTATCATGTGAAGTCGCAATTGGGAACGTCACAGTAGTACACAATTTTATAGTGGCAGAGATTGTTGATGAAATCATAATTGGAGTGGACTTCTTAATCGACCAAGGCATCAAGATCGACATGCAAAGCAAGACGATGCCATATAAGAACATGGATGTACCACTTAATTTCGGCTACGAGAGAGGCTTCAGCAGTAAACGAGTGCTGGTGGAAGAGAGTCAGCAAATACCACCAAAATCCGAAGCAGTTATCTGGGCAAAGGTTGATGGAGATTGCGGGACAAACAAATTGTGGGTTGTCGAAGCAGCAAACAAATCAGCACCGAACATACTTGTAGGAAAAACCCTGGATATGACAAAACAAGATGGACGTATACCCGTAAGAGTACTCAATGAGCTCAAGTCACCACTCAAACTGACCAAAGGAGCTATTTTGGGAAGATGCCAAGAGGCTGAAGTAATTATTAACTGTGATCAGCTCCAGGAACACGTTTCATCTAGTAAACATCACGGCATGGACGGAGGGGCTAGAGGAAGATTATCAGAGTAAGGCAAAGCAACTGCTCCTAAAGTACGCAAACATATTTGACCAGGATTGATCCAAACCAGCCAGCACCAATGTTGTGAAATATCAAATTGACACTGGAGACGCGAGGCCGATACGTTAAGCTCCACGTAGTGTTCCACTGGCGAAGCGAGAAGTTGTGAGTCAAATTACACAAGAAATGGGCAACAGCGGCGTCATCGAACCATCAGCTAGTCCCTGGAGCTCACCGGTAGTACTTGTAAAGAAGATGGATGGAAAAATGAGGTTTTGCGTGGACTACCGGAAATTGAATGACGTTACGAAAAAAGATAGCTACCCAGTGCCAAGAATTGACGACACTCGGGACTCGCTCTCTGGTACGAAATGGTTTTCGACACTGGACTTGAAAAGCGGCTACTGGCAAGTGGAGGTGAAGGAGGAAGACAAAGAGAAAACAGCCTTCAGCGTCGGAGATGGTGTTTGGCAATTTACAGTAATGCCCTTTGGACTATGTAATGCACCAGCTACTTTCGAGAGACTCATGGATCAGGTATTGAAAGGACTACATTGGAAAACATGCTTCGTGTATCTGGACGACATCATCGTATTGGGCAAGAACTTTGATGAACATCTTAAAAACTTAGAGGAAGTTTTCCAGAGAATAGCTGGCGCTGGTCTGAAGTTAATTCCCAAAAAGTGTGCGCTGTTTAAAAAGGAAGTAAATTATTTGGGTCACAAGATAACGACAGAAGGTATCCGAACAGCGAATGAAAAGATAGAGGCAGTAAAGGATTGGCCAAGACCACAGAATCTGCATGAATTGAGAAAATTCCTTGGGCTGTGCACATATTATCGCCGATTTGTACCAAATTTTGCCAGCGTAGCCCATAGTCTCCACGAGCTAACAAGAAATAATAAAGCTTTTGAATGGAAGAAGGAGCAAGATGTAGCTTTCCAAACATTGAAAGAGCGTTTGTACAATGCCTCAATGTTGGCATATCCGATTCCAGGAGCAAAATTTATTCTAGATACAGATGCGTGCGGATACGCTATAGGAGGCGTTTTATCACACCTGGCCAATGGACAGAAGCAGGTAGTTGCATATTACAGCCGTTCAATTGGAAAACCAGAGAGGAACTATTGCGTTACGCGGAGAGAGCTGTTGGCATTGGTAGAGTGCATTAAACATTTCCACAAATACTTCTACGGCCAGCGATGCCGCGTCAGGACAGATCACGCAGCGTTGAAATGGCTTCTGCAGTTCCGTAATCCGGAAGGACAATTGGCAAGGTGGATCGAGCGACTACAAAGCTATGACTTTTCCATTGCGCATCGAAAAGGTAGTACCCATGGAAATGCTGATGCAATGTCACGAAGACCATGTAGTTTGGAATGCAAGCACTGTTCAAAGGTCGAGGCTAAAGAAGACATTATAGATGTCCGGCTAATGACTATATTATGGACAGATGAATGGGACAAGGAACAGCTTAGAAAGTGTCAGCTAGAAGATACAGATCTGTCAAGTGTTATGCAAGGGCTCGAACGAAACGAAAGACCAAACAGAGAAGAGATGTCAGCAGAGAATCCCCTTGCGAAGTCATATTGGGCACAGTGGAACAGTTTAGAATTGATATCCGGTTGCCTTCATCGAGTATGGGAGAGTGAGGATGGTAAATGCAAGAAGAAACTGATAGTTGTTCCCAGAAAGAGGATTCCTGACGTGATCAGCGAGCTGCATAATGGTCCAAGTGGAGGTCATCTTAGAATCACGAAGACGCTCGAGAAAATTAAGCAGAGATTCTATTGGGTTGGTTTCCGTCATTCGGTCACTGAGTGGACTGCCAACTGCGAGACTTGCAACAGAGCGAAAAGGCCGAAAACACGAAGTCATGGCCAGATTAAGCAGTATATTTCAGGTGCACCATTTGAAAGGATCGCCATGGATGTCGCAGGACAATTTCCTACTAGCAACCGCGGAAAAAAACACGTACTGGTGGTTATGGACTATTTCAGTAAATGGCCAGAGGTATACCCAATCCCAAACCAAGAAGCAGAAACAGTAGCAGAAGTGGTTACAAACGATTGGGTTGCAAGGTATGGGGTACCAATGGAGTTACATTCTGACCAAGGCAGGAATTTTGAATCAGCTGTGTTCCAAAAAATGTGCAAGAAGTTGGGAATTCGGAAAACACGGACAACTGCATTGCATTCTCAGTCCGATGGTATGGTGGAACGTTTCAATAGAACATTGAGGAGCATTTAAGGAAAGTATTAGACAAATACCATAAGGACTGGGATATACACATATCATTATTCGTGATGGCCTACAGATCGGCGGTACATGACACAACGGGCCAAACTCCCGCAATTAATTCGGAAGGGTTTCAGGAGGGAGATGTGTTTGTATAACACAACCCACAAAGAAAAAAAGGTTTGTCACCGAAATTGCAGTGTAATTGGGAAGGCCCATACAAATTTGTAAAACGGATCAACGATGTAGTGTACCGCATACAAACCATTGGCAAACCACGATCCAAAATGAAGGTGGTTTATTTGGGAAGGCTAGCAGCGTTTAGATCGGGAGATTTGTCTGATCGGGACGAGAGTGGAGGGCAGTGTGACGAATATGAGTGACACTAAGTGATACTCACATCCCTAGTCCGATGCTAAGTAAGTAAAGTCACAACAACAATAAAGCAGACAGTCACTTGTATCTACATAAACGAATCAATCATTATGTCTACACATATCTACGTATACGCAGCTGAGAAGCAACGCACAACCACATGCAAATATCTTATCTGAGATGCTCCTAAAGGTATGCAATGACAATTGTGGAAGTTTCGCTCACACATACAAGCGCATGGGGTATGAGAGAAGCTATACAAATTTTACATCTGTAGTTGTAGCTGAGAAATGTATAACTAACTAGTAAGTTCTGGAATTAGAAAAGCCTAAAAATATGCAATGAGGAGGTCGGCCAGTATAAAAGGGCGACAACAGTGGAGGCGAGAATCAGTTTCATTTGAGCTATCAATCAGTTTGGCTATTAAGCAAGCTATTCGTTGCAAAGTATAAGTGTTATTGTGAAGTACTTTAATAAAGGCCCTTATTCAATATTGGAGTTATTTATTCAACAGTTTAGCGATACGAACTTTGGCAGAAGATTGCAAATAAGGGGAATTGCAGTAAATTCGTTACAGTATGTTTGTCCAGAAGTTTGTTTTGTATCTCAATCATGCAAGAACGGCTGGACGGATTTGGATGAAATTTGGCACACATATAGCTAATAGTCTAGAAGGATCTACTAGCTATATGTTTTTGAAAAGGGGGGAGGACCCTGCCCCCTAGGGACAGTTATAATTTAATTATTGTATTTCTTCGTCTTTGTGACTGAATCACGCCAGAACGGATACACGGATTTTGATGAAATTTGGGACAGAGACAATAGTCTACTGCGAAATTTTTTTGGAACATGGAAGGGGGGAGCGGTTCCCACGACCCCTTCGAATAATTACTTTTTAAAAATTTTTACACATTATAACTTTACGTATACTAACCTTCACCAATACTACAAACTCAATGGGTCAAATAAGTCGAGGGCTTACAAAGTTCGCAGGGACACCCTCCATCCCTATCCCACCCCTCCTCTCGCCCTCTGGTGTAAAATTTATAAATTGTTATATCTCAATACAAATTTTCTCCTAAATCAATAATTTTTGGTATCTGGCTCATACAGATCGAGATCTAAACAATTTTTGAAAAACGATCAGTGGTGCTCTCCTTCTCCTCCCGCCATCCGCCCTCCTCCATTTGTTTTTATTAGCACGCTTTTATGAGCTTTACCTGTATGTTTCTAGGTAACTCTCCATTCGCACCAACGGGATTATTATGGGACATTTTCGGGACTATTCCGGGATAATTTCGGGACTATTTCGCGATCATTTGGGGACCCTTCCGGCATCATTTCTGGATAGGTTTCGGGACCCGTCCGGCATCCCGTCGGGGTATTTTCGGGATCATTTGCGTACCTTTGAGAGATAAATTCTTTTTGGTTTCCGGGATCATTAAGGGAATTTTTCGAGGTCATTTTGGGTCCCTTCGGTAATCATTCCTGGATGGTTTTCGGTATCCGCACGGGATCCCGTCGGGTCATTTCGGGACTTTTTTGGGAACATTTGGGGTCCCTTCCGGCAACACTTCTGGATGGTTTTCGGAATCCCTTCGGGATTGTGTTGGGGTCATTTCGGGACTTTTGCGTGATCATTTGGGGTCTCTTCCGGCATCATTTCTGGGTGGTTTTCGGGATCCGTCCGGGATCCTGTCGGGGTAATTTCGGGATTTTTTAGGGATCATTTGGAGTATCTTCCGGCATCATTTCTGGATGGTTTTCGGGATCCGTCCGGGATCCCGTCGGGGTCATTTCCGAACTTTTTCTCTACTAATACAGGATCATTTAGGGACCCTTTCGGCATCATTTCTGGATGGTTTACGGGATCCGTCCGGGATCCCTTCGGCGTCATTTCGAGACTATTAAGTGATCTTTTGAGGACCTTTCCAGCATCAATTATGGATGGTTTTCGTTATCCGTTCGAGATCCCATCGGGTCATTTCGGGACTTTGTATCGACTAATACGGGATCATTTGGGGACCCTTCCGGCATCATTTCCGGATTGTTTTCGGGATCCGTCCGGGATCCCGTCGGGGTCATTTTGGGACTTTTTATGGACTAATACGGGATAATTTGGGGACCCTTTCGGCATCATTTCTGGATGGTTTTAGGTATCCGTCCGGGATCGCGTCGGGGTTATTTCGGGACTATTTCGGCATCATTTGCGGTTCCTTTTGGAATCATTTCTAGATGGTTGTCGGGATCCGTCCGGAATTCCGTCAGCGTCATTTCGGGACTATTTCCGGATCATTTGGGGTACCTACCGGCATTCTTTCTGGTTGGTTTTCGGGATCCATCCGGGATCCCGGCATCATTTCTGGATGGTTTTCGGTATCGGTTCGGGATCCCATCGGGTTAATTTCGGGACTTTTTCGGGACCATTTGGGGTCTCTTCCGGCATCATTTCTGGATGGTTTTCGGAACCCGTCCGGGATCCCGTCGGTTTCATTTCGGGACACTTTCGGCATCATTTCTTTTGGAATCATTTCTAGATGGTTTTCGGGATCCGTCAGCGTCATTTCGGGACTATTTCGGGATCATTTGGGGTACCTACCGGCATTCTTTCTGGTTGGTTTTCGGGATCCATCCGGGATCCCGGCATCATTTCTGGATGGTTTTCAGTATCGGTTCGGGATCCCATCGGGGTAAATTCGGGACTTTTTCGGTATCATTTAGGGTCCCTTTCGGCATCATTTTTGGATGGTTTTCGGGTTTCGTCCGGGATCCCGTCGGGGTCATTTCAGGATTTTCTCGATATAATTTGGGGTAGCTTCCTGCGTCATTTCCAGATGGCTTTCGGGATCCGTCCGGGATTCCGTCAGCGTCATTTCGGGACTATTTCGGGATCATTTGGGGTACCTACCGGCATTCTTTCTGATTGATTTTCGGGATCCAGCCGGTATCCCGTCGGGGTAATTTCGGGACTTTTTCTCGACTAATACGGGATCATTTGGCGACCCTCTCGGCATCATTTTTGGATGGTTTTCGGGATCCGTCCGGGATCCCGTCGGGGTCATTTCGGAACTATTTGGGGATCATTTGGGGTACCTTCCGGCATCATTTCTATATGGTTTTCGGTATCCGTTCGGTATCCCGTCGGGGTCATTTCGGGACTTTTTTGGGACTAATACGGGGTGATTTGTGGAGTATTCATGGATGGTTTTCGGGATCCGTACGGGATCCCGCCAGGTTCATTTCGGGACTTTTTCGGTATCATTTAAGCATGGTTTTCAGGATCCGTCCGAGATCCCCTCAGGGTAATTTCTGGACTTTTCCGAGACTATCTCAAGATCATTTTGGGACCCTTCCAAGATCATTCCTGGGTGGATTTCGGGATCTGCCCGTGATCCCGTCGGGGCTATTTTGGGAGTATTCCGGGATCAGATGGTATTCGGGATCCCGTCAGGGTTATCTCGGTACTATTTCGGGATCATTTGTTAACCCTTCTGGCATCAATTCTGAATGGTTTTGGGGATCCGTTCTGGGTCCCACCAGGGAATTTCGGGACATTTTCATTTGGGGATCCTTCCGAGATAATTTCTGAATGGTTTTCGTGATCCGTGCGGGATCCTGTCTGGGTAATTTCGCGACTTTTTCTGGACTATTTCGGGATAATTTGCGGACCCTTCAGACTTAAATTCTGGATGGTTTTCGGGATCCGCCCGGGATACCGTCTCGGTGATTTCGGGCTATTTCGGGATCATTTTGGGATCCCTCCGTGATCATCTCTGGATAGTTTTCGGGATCCGAAGGGGTAATTTCGGGACTATTTCGGAATCATTTGAGGATCCTTCCGGCATTACTTCTAGATGGTTTTCGGTATCCCGTCATTTCGGCACTATTTCGGGATCATTTTGGGACCCTTTGAAACCGGTAGTTCAGCACACATGCCTTTTTAAATTATACTACTCAACAAGTTTCCGAGATATCGGCGAAAATATGAAAATTCCCATTTTTGCAGAACACTACTTCATAAAGGTACGCCAAAAATTTGTATTTTTAATTTTTTCGTTTTAAACTGTTGAATTATGCATTACAATAATTCCCATAAAAATTTCTTGCCTTCATCTCCCTTAAGTATCTTAAGTAGTTTGGCCACTATGCCAAAAAACGTTCAAGAAATGTTTAAAAAAAACGGCATTTTTTACAAAATTTCAGATTTAACGACTTTAAAATCGGAAAAATTCTATTGACGAAAAAAAGTTAGCCCTCCTATGTTGTAGGTAATTTAATTACGAAAATTTTAAGCATACCAGTACAACAATCAGACGTGCCGTTGACACTGTAGCCCAGTTAACTTGCAAGCGTCTATCCTACAATTTTTTATACAGACAATTTTTATTCAAACTACGTTTTCATTTTTTCATAACGTTTTATTATAGACATATGTTCGCACGTTGAACTGTATTAAATTGAGTAATATGAGTATAAATCAGCAATTCAGTAAAAAACAACAACGACAACAACATTAAATACATACATATCTACATCTAAAAAAAGTCAAATTGAGCGATTTTACCGTGGTGGTCAATAGTGAGGGACGTGGGTACTTTTAGCTACCCGTTTATAATTTTCTGGGTTTTTCTCCCGTATTATTATCCAGCAATAATCTCCCGTTACCTTTCACAATGTTCATCACTTTCAGCACCTAGGTTTGCGGGAAAATTATCCAAATTTGAATGCAAAAAATGCATTTTGAGGGACATGTTGCATTTCAGAGCACTGTAGTTTTTCAACAAGGCTTTGACCATCTCTCTATAGTTGGGATCTTTGTTGTTGCCAAGAAATCCACTAACGACTTGCTTAAAGCTGTTCCAAGCCGCTGCTGGGAAGGATGACACGTCCTTATTTAAAGCCTTTACAAAATTTTTCATTAATCCTAATTTGATGTGCGGTGCTGGCAAAATAACTCGTTCGGGATTTACTAAAGGCGGGTTTGCGATATTGAAGGCACCTGGTTCGTACTCAGCTCTTGGTGGCGAGTTTTCCTGAATATAATGGGGTTCTCTAGCACGGCTGTCTCAAAGACAGAGAAAACAGAAATATTTAGTGAAACCTCCTTGAAGTCCGAGAATTATAGCTATAACCTGGGATGTATTTCATATCATATTTATTTTAAATTGTGCCACCGAAACTGCTCACCTTTAAATCCGCACAAATTTTCCAATTAAAATGTTTATATTGAATGACCTCAAGTAAATTGGATATGCTTAAATAAGTTTCTTTAGTATTCTCAGAATGTGTCACTGGTATTGACGGTAAAGAATTTCTTTTATGGAGTAATATTGCTTTTAAACTATACTTTGAACTGTCTATAAACAAGCGCCAATCATCCACTTTATTTTCTAATTTTAGTGTTTCAAATAAACCTTGAACATCATTGCAGTAGCAAATATTTTCACTTTTAGTAAAAAAAAGAAGAGAAAGTCTTGTGTCTATTTTGAAATTTGGAAATACTTGTCGAAGGGCCCAGGCTGCCCCATTGCTGCAAACGAGATCCTAGAACTTCGCTATCAAATTTCGATAATTTCAAATCTCTGGACAAGTCATTAAGTTCGGCTTGTGAGACTCGATGTGGGACCTCTCCTTCTTTTTCACTGTCTGAATTATCTGCTTCGGAGTCACTTTCGCTTGAAGCTTAAAAACTTATAGGCGGCCTAGGTATGGGTAAGGTATGGTCATGTAGTTTTGGTTTTTTAGCTGATGCCACATTTGGATAACTTATTAATTTCCTCTTTTTTCTCGTTTTACCTTTAGGGTCTATCACGCAAAAATAGCACTGGTCGTGGTTAAAGGGTTCAGTCCACATCATTGGAACACCAAACTTCATGTTATGACCTTTACCCGATACCCATCTCATTAAAGTTAATCTACAGGAGGCGCAAATAAAATGAGGTGTCCAAGATTTATCGAGATTTTTTACACGGAAACCGAAATAATGAAAGTATGCATCTTTGACAGAATTAGTTATTTTCCGAGCTGAGTTTCCGAAAATATAATGTCCGCAAATAAAGCAAAAATCATCCGGATTATTTTTCACTTAAAATATCTTTTGCAACAAGCCATTTCGTAAACACATCTACCGATATAGTATGTATAAATTTGCACTACAATTTGCAAAACAAAATTTACAGCAAACAGTAGTGACAATTAAATACTTGGTGTCTTTTTAAATTTATTAGACCCTAAGGTAGAGTGACCAAATGAAATGTCTCGCCAATTTTATCAAAGTAATACTAAAATTTTAGAATAGACGCTTGCAAGTTAACGGGGCTATAGTATCAGGCACGTCCGATTGTTGTACCGGTATGTTTAAAATTTTCGTAATTAAATTACCTCCATCATAGGAGGGCTTACTTTTATCGCCAATAGAATTTTTCCGATTTTAAAGTGGTTAAATCTGAAATTTTGTAAAAAATTTCGTTTTTTTTTCAACATTTTTTGAACCTTTTTTGGCATAGTGGCCAAACTACTGAAGATACTTAAAGGGAAGTGAAGGCAAACAATTTTTATGAGAATTAGTACAATGCATAATTCAACAGTTTAAAACGAAAAAATTAAAACTACAAATTTTTACCCTACCTATATTAAGTAGTGTTCTGCAAAAATGGGAATTTTCATATTTTCGCCGATATCTCGGAAACTAGATCTGCCACAGGAAAATGGAAGTCATATTCGGAATCGGGAGAAAATTTTGCTTTAGGAAAGGCCTATTTTATTTTTGGAGATTTTTTTTTGTAGAATAGTGTTATGAGCTTTCATGGCTATGGCTTATCTGCAAAACATTCGTAATGAAAATTCGGTATGTTTTATCTTTAATATCTAACACAGCTTTTTCGTTCTATTTTTGAGTTATTTTAAATGAATCGTGTAACGAACTGTTATAACCATAATTACACTTTTTTTAATAGTTTAACCAACTAAACACACTGGCGGCCGCCGTCGTGCGATGGTAGCGTGCTCCGCCTACCAAACCAAAGATCCTGGGTCCACGCCCTATGAAAAGCAACATCAAAATTTTAGAAACAAGATTTTCCAATAAGAAGAAAATTTTTCTAAGCGGGGTCGACTCTTGGCAGTGTTTGGCAAGCGCTCCGAGTGTACTTCTGCCATGACAAGCTCTTAGTGAAAAGTCATCTCAACTCAACAGCCTTGCAGATGCCGTTCGAAGTAGGCATAAAACATGTATGTCCCGCCTTCCAAATTGTAGTAAAAATTAAAAGAAGTACGACGCAAATTTGAGGAGAAGCTCGGCCTAAAATCTCTTCAGAGACTATCGCGCCTTACATTTATTTATTTTTTTTTAAATACCCGAAAAAGCAACACTTTTTTCATCTAAAAAATTCTCTTTGGTTTTAGCTAATTGTAGCTTCACTCCTTTCTTCTGTGAATAGTAATTTATTCACCCCTGTCATATCAATTAATTTAACTTAAAAACAAAATGTATTTTTTTAATTCGAAAAAACTGTACTGTACTATTCACGGAAGCGTGCCTTTCAGGTTATCAGCTCATTTAGTTCTTTTTTTTACTTTATTACAAAAATAAAATACAATAGACAAAAATAATTTTTAAACAGGTAACTTGATAAGCAGGCTAACGTAAATAGCCCATATATTTTATTTTCTTCTTGCGGACGGGGCCGCGGGTAAAGGCTAGTATATATTATAAATGGGAAAGTTTGGATGTTTGTATGTTTGTCCAGAAGTTTGTCTTTGTAATTAACTCATGCAAGAAAGGCTGGTCGGATTTGTATGAAATTTGGCACACATATAGCCAATAGTCTAGAAGGATCTACTAGCTACCTTTTTTTCACAAGGGGGGAGGTCCCTGCCCCCTAGCGACAGTTATAATTTAATTATTGTTTTAAAGATATTTTTATTTGCCTTTAAATATTATAATTTATTAAATTTTGATGAGCTCGTGGCAGTTTAAAAAATTGAATCACAGTTTAAATTTTTGTATTCCTAATTTTATTTGGTCGATATTTGTACTGTTCGTCGGTAAAACATATTCAATTGTTTCCTGAAGATGATATCAGAATGAGATCGAAATATCGACCAAATAAAATTAGAAAGACAAAAATTTAAACTGTGTTTCAATTTTTTAAACTGCCTCGAGCTCATCAAAATTTAATAAATTTAATTATTGTATTTTTTCGTCTTTGTGACTGAATCACGCCAGAACGGATAGACGGATTTTGATGAAATTTGGGACAGAGACAATAGTCTACTGCGAAATTTTTTTGGAACAGGGAAAGGGGGGAGGGGTTCCTACGACCCCTTCGAATAATTACTTTTTAAAATTTTTTACACATTATAACTTTACGTATACTGACCTTCACCAATATTACAAACTCAATGGGTCAAATAAGTCGAGGGCTTACAAAGTGCGCAGGGACACCCTCCGTCCCTACCCCCTCCTCTAGCCCTCTGGTGTAAAATTTATAAATTGTTATATCTCAATACAAATTTTCTCCTAAATCAATAATTTTTGATATCTGGCTCATACAGATCGAGATCTAAACAATTTTTGAAAAACGATCAGTGGTGTTCTCCTTCTCCTCCCGCCATCCGCCCTCCTTCATTTGTTTTTATACTCAGTTGAGCAGAGCTCACAGAGTATATTAACTTTGATTGCATAACGGTTGGTTGTACAGGTATAAAGGAATCGAGATAGATATAGACTTCCATATATCAAAATCATCAGTATCGAAAAAAATTTGATTGAACCATGTCCGTCCGTCCGTCTGTCCGTTAACACGATAACTTGAGTAAATTTTGAGGTATCTTGATGAAATTTGGTATGTAGGTTCCTGGGCACTCATCTCAGATCGCTATTTAAAATGAACGATATCGGACTATAACCACGCCCACTTTTTCGATATCGAAAATTTCGAAAAATCGAAAAAGTGCGATAATTCATTAGCAAAGATGGATAAAGCGATGAAACTTGGTAGGTGAGTTGAACTTATGGCGCAGAATAGAAAATTAGTAAAGTTTTGGATAATGGACGTGGCACCGCCCACTTTTAAAGGAAAGTAATTTAGAAGTTTTGCAAGCTGTAATTTGGCAGTCGTTGAAGATATCATGATGAAATTTGGCAGGAGCATTACTCCTATTACTATAAGTATGCGCAATAAAAATTAGCAAAATCGGAGAACGACCACGCCCACTTTAAAAAAACATGTTTTTAAAGTCAAATTTAAAAAAAAGTAAATATTTTTACAGTATATAAGTAAATTAAGTCAACATTCAACTCCAGTAATGATATGGTGCAACAAAATACAAAAATAAAGAAAATTTCAAAATGGGCGTGGCTCCGCCCTTTTTCATTTAATTTGTCTAGAATACTTTTAATGCCATAAGTCGAACAAACATTTACCAATCCTGTTGGTAGGGGCATAGATTCTATGACGGTAACTATTTTCTGTGAAAATGGGCGAAATCGGTTGAAGCTACGCCCAGTTTTTATACACAGTCGTCCGTCTGTCCTTCCCCTCGGCCGTTAACACGATAACTTGAGCAAAAATCGATATATCTTTACTAAACTTAGTCCACGTACTTATCTGAACTCACTTTATCTTGGTACAAAAAATGGAGGAAATCTGACTATAACCGCGCCCACTTTTTCGATATCGAAAATTACTAAAAATGAAAAAAATGCAATAATTCTATACCAAATACGAAAAAAGGGATGAAACATGGTAATTTGATTGGTTTATTGACGCAAAAAATAACTTTAGAAAAAACTTTGTAAAATGGGTGTGACACCTACCATATTAAGTAGAAGAAAATGAAAAAGTTCTGTAAGGCGAAATCAAAAGCACTTGGAATCTTGGCAGGAATACTGTTCGTGGTAATACATATATAAATAAATTTGCGGTACCCGACAGATGATGTTTTGGGTTACCCTGGTCCACATTTTGGTCGATATCTCGAAAACGCCTTCACATATACAACTACCACCACCCCTTTTAAAACCCTCATTAATACCTTTAATTTGATACCCATATCGTACAAACACATTATAGAGTCACCCCTGGTCCACATTTATGGCGATATCTCGAAAAGGCATCCACCCATAGAAATAAGGCCCACTCCCTTTTAAAATACTCATTAACACCTTTCATTTGATACCCATATCGTACAAACACATTCTAGAGTCACCCCTGGTCCAACTTTATGGTGATGTCTCGAAACGGCGTCCACCTATGGAACTAAGGATCACTCCCTTTTAAAATACTCATTAACACCTTTCATTTGATACCCATATCGTACAAACAGATTCTAGAGTCACCCCTGGTCCACCTTTATGCCGATGTCTCAAACGGGGTCCAACTATGGAACTAAGGATCACTCGCTGTTATAATACTCACTACCACCTTTCATTTGATACCCATATCGTACAAACACGTTGTCACCCCTGGTCCACCTTTAGAACTATGGCCCACTCCCTTTTAAAATACTCTTTAATATCTTCCATTTGATACCCGTGTCATACAAACACTTTCCAGGGTTACCCTAGGTTCATTTTCCTACATGGTGATTTTCCCTTATTTTGTCTCCAAATCTCTCAGCTGAGTATGTAATGTTCGGTTACACCCGAACTTAGCCTTCCTTACTTGTTATTAGCACGCTTTTATTAGCTTTACCTGTATATTTCTATGTAACTCTTCATTCGCTCCAACGCGCCTGCTGCCTTATTAACATGGATTTATAATTAGCTTCACCTTATTTCTGGATGGTTTTTGGGATCCGTCCGGGATCCCGCCGGGGTCATTTCAGGACTTTTTCGGGACTATTTCGGGATCATTTTGGAACCCTTCCGGGATAATTTCTGTATAGTTTTCGGGATCCGTCCGGGATTGTGTCGGGGTCATTTCGGGACTTTTGCGGCATCATTTGGGGTCTCTTCCGTCATCATTTCTGGGTGGTTTGCGGGATCCGTCCGGGATCCTGTCGGGGTAATTTCGGGGATTTTTAGGGATCATTTGGGGTCTCTTCCGGCATCATTTCTGGATGGTTTTCGGGATCCGTCCGGCATCCCGTCGGGGTATTTTCGGGATCATTTGCGTACCTTTGAGAGATAAATTCTTTATGGTTTCCGGGATAATTAAGGGACTTTTTCGGGAACATTTGGGGTCCCTTCCGGCAACATTTCTGGATGGTTTTCGGAATCCGTTCGGGATTGTGTCGGGGTCATTTCGGGACTTTTGCGGCATCATTTGGGGTCTCTTCCGTCATCATTTCTGGGTGGTTTGCGGATCCGTCCGGGATCCTGTCGGGGTAATTTCGGGGATTTTTAGGGATCATTTGGGGTCTCTTCCGGCATCATTTCTGGATGGTTTTCGGGATCCGTCCGGGATCCGTCAGGGTCATTTCGGAACTTTTTCTCGACTAATACAGAATAATTTGGGGACCTTTTCGGCATCATTTCTGGATGGTTTACGGGATCCGTCCAGGATCCCGTCGGCGTCATTTCTAGACTATTATTTGATCTTTTGAGGACTTTTCCGGCATCAATTCTGGATGGTTTTCGGTATCCGTTCGGGATCCCATCAGGGCCATTACGGGACTTTTTATCGACTAATACGGGATCATTTGGGTACCCTTTCGGCATCATTTCTGGATTGTTTTCGGAATCCGTCTGAGATCCCGTCGGGGTCATTTTGGGACTTTTTATCGAATAATACGGGATCATTTGGGGACCCTTTCGGCAACATTTCTGGATGGTTTTAGGTATCCGTCCGGGATCGCGTCGGGGTCATTTCGGGACTTTTTCGGGACCATTTGGGGTCTCTTCCGGCATGATTTCTGGATGGTTTTCGGGATCCGTCCGGGATCCTGTCGGTGTCATTTCGGGACTATTTCGGCATCATTTGGGGTACCTTTTGGAATCATTTCTAGATGGTTTTCGGGATCCGTCAGCGTCATTTCGGTACTATTTCGGGATCATTTGGTGTACCTACCGGCATTCTTTCTGGTTGGTTTTCGGGATCCATCCAGGATCCCGGCATCATTTCTGGATGGTTTTCGGTATCGGTTCGGGATCCCATCGGGGTAATTTCGGGACTATTTCGGGATCATTTGGGGTCCCTTTCAGCATCATTTCTGGATGGTTTTCGGGATTCGTACGGGATCCCGTTGGGGTCATTTCAGGAGTTTTTCGATATCATTTGGGGTACTTTCCGGCGTCATTTCCCGATGGTTTTCGGGATTCGTCCGGATCCCCTCAACGTTATTTCGGGACTATTTCGGGATCATTTGGGGTACCTACCGGCTTTCTTTCTGGGTGATTTTCTGGATCCAGCAGGGATCTCGTCGGGGTAATTTCGGGACTTTTTTTCGACTAATACGGGATCATTTGGCGACCCTCTCGGCATCATTTCTGTATGGTTTTCGGGATCCGTCCGGGATCCCGTCGGGGTTATTTCGGGACTATTTGGGGATAATTTGGGGTAGCTTCCGGCATCATTTCTAGATTGTTTTCGGTATCCGTTCGGTATCTCGTCGGGGTCATTTCGGGACTTTTTTGGGTCTAATACGGGACTATTTGTGGAGTCTTCATGGATGGTTTTCGGGATCCGTACGGGATCCCGCCAGGTTCATTTCGGGACTTTTTTGGGATCATTTAAGCATGGTTTTCAGGATCCGTCCGGGATCCCATCAGGGTAATTTCTGAACTTTTCCGAGACTATTTCAGGATCATTTTGGGACCCTTCCAAGATCTTTCCTGGATGTATTTCGGGATCTGCCCGTGAGCCCGTCGGGGTTATTTTGGGACTATTCCGGGATAATTTCTAGATGGTATTCGGGATCCCGTCAGGGTCATCTCGGACTATTTCGCGATCATTTGTTAACCCTTCTGGCATCAATTCTGGATGGTTTTGGGGATCCGTTCTGGGTCTCACCAGGGAATTTCGGGACATTTTTATTTGGGGATCCTTCCGAGATAATTTCTGGATATGGTTTTCGGGATCCGTGCGGGATCCTGTCTGGGTAATTTCGCGACTTTTTCTGGACTATTTCCTACAATTTTTTATAGAAACAATTTTTATTCAAACAACGTTTTTATACTCAGTTGAGCAGAGCTCACAGAGTATATTAACTTTGATTGGATAAGGGTTGGTTGTACAGGTATAAAGGAATCGAGATAGATATAGACTTCCATATATCAAAATCATCAGTATCGAAAAAAAATTTGATTGAGCCATGTTCGTCCGTCCGTCCGTCCATCCGTTAACACGATAACTTGAGTAAATTTTGAGGTATCTTGATGAAATTTGGTATGTAGGTTCCTGGGCAATCGTCTCAGATCGCCATTTGAAATGAACGATATCGGACTATAACCACCAATGACGGATAAAGCGATGAAACTTGGTAGGTGAGTTGAACTTATAACGCAGAATAGAAAATTAGTAAAATTTTGGACAATGGGCGTGGCACCGCCCACTTTTAAAAAAAAGTAATTTAGAAGTTTTGCAAGCTGTTGTTGAAGATATCATGATGAAATTTAGCAGGAACGTTACTCCTATTACTATATGTATGCCTTATAAAAATTACCAAAAGCGGAGAACGACCACGCCCACTTTAAAAAAAAAAATTTTTTAAAGTCAAATTAAAAAAAAAAGTTAATATCTTTACAGTATGTAAGTAAATTGTGTCAACATTCAACTCCAGTAATTATATGGTGAAGCAAATACAAAAATAAAAGAAAATTTCAAAATGGGCGGGGCTTCGCCCTTTTTCATTTAATTTGTCTAGGATACTTTTAATGCCATAAGTCGAACAAAAATTTACCAATCCTTGTGAAATTTGGTAGAGGCTTAGATTATAGGACGATAACTGTATTCTGTGAAAAAGGGCGAAATCGGTTGAAGCCACGCCCAGTCTTTATACACAGTCAGCCGTCTGTCCTTCCGCTAGGCCGTTAACAGGATAACTTGAGCAAAAATCCATATATCTTTACTAAACTCAGTTCACGTACTTATATGAACTCACTTTGTATTGGTATAAAAAATGGCCGAAATCCGACTACGACCACGCCCTCTTTTTCGATATCGAAAATTACGAAAAATGAAAAAATGCCATAATTCTATACCAAATACGAAAAAAGGGATGAAACATGGTAATTGGATTGGTTTATTGACGCAAAATATAACTTTAGAAAATAACTTTGTAAAATGGGGGTGACACCTACCGTATTAAGTAGAAGAAAATGAAAAAGTTCTGCAGGGCGAAATTAAAAGCCCTTGGAATCTTGGCAGGAATACTCTTCGTGGTACTACATATATAAACAAATTAGCGGTAACCGACAGATGATTTTCTGGGTCACCCTGGTCCTAATTTTGGTCTATATCTCGAAAACGCCTTCACATATTCAACTACCACCACTCCCTTTTAAAAACCTCATTAACCGTTAATATGATACCCATATCGTACAACAAACACATTATAGAGTCACCCCTGGTCCACCTTTATGGCGATATCTCGAAAAGGCGTACACCTATAGAAATAAGGCCCACTCCCTTTTAAGATACTCATTAACACCTTTCATTTGATACCCATATCTTACAAACAAATTCTAGAGTCACCTCTGGTCCACCTTTATGGCGATATCTCGAAAAGGCGTCCACCCATAGAACTAAGGTCCACGCCCTTTTAAAATACTCATTAACGCCTTTCATTGGATACCCATATCGTACAAACAAATTCCAGAGACTCCCCTGGTCCACCTTTATTGAGATATCTCAAAAAGGCGTCCACCAATAGAACTAAGACCCGCTCCCTTTTAAAATACTCATTAAAACCTTTCATTTGATACCCATATCGTACAAACAAATTCTAGAGTCACCCTTGGTCCACCTTAATGGCGATATCTCGAAAAGGCGTCCACCTATAGAACTAAGGTCCACGCCCTTTTAAAATACTCATTAACACCTTTCATTTGATACCCATACCGTGCAAACAAATTCTAGAGTCACCCCTGGTCCACCTTTATTCCGATATCTCGAAAAAGCGTCCACCTATAGATCTAAGGCCACTCCCTTTTAAAATACTCATTAACACCTTTCATTTGATACCAATATCGTACAAACAAATTCTAGAGTCACCCCTGGTCCACCTTTATGGCGATATATCGAAAAGGCGTCCACCTATAGAACTAAGCCCATGCCCTTTTAAAATACTCTTTAACACCTTTCATTTGACACCCATATCGTTCAAAAAAATTCTAGTTTCAGCCCTGGTCCACCTTTATGGCGATATCCCTAAATGGCATCCACCTATAGAACTATGGCCCACTCCCTCTTAAAATACTCTTTAATACCTTCCTTTTGATACACATGTCATACAAACACATTCCAGGGTTACCCTAGGTTCATTTTCCTCCATGGTGATTTTCCCTTATTTTGTCCCCATATCTCTCAACTGAGTATGTAATGTTCGGTTACACCCGAACTTACCCTTCCTTACTTGTTATTTTTTATAACGTTTTATTATAGACATATTTTTGCACGTTAAACTGTATTCAATTGAGTAATATGAGTATAAATCAGCAATTCAGTAAAAAACAACAACGACAACAATATTAAATACATTTATATCTATGTACATCTAAAAAAAGTCAAATTGAGCGATTTTACCGTGGTGGTCAATATTGAGGGACGTGGGTACTTTTAACTACCCGTTTATAATTTTCTGGGTTTGTCTCACGAATTATTGTCCAGCAATAATCTCATATCATTTCTTCATTCCAAAAACCTTGGTAACGATTTTCAAAAATCATGAGGTCTTGGTGAAACCTTTCGCCCTGTTCATCACTTTCAGCACCTAGGTTTGCGGGAAAATTATCCAAATTTGAATGCAAAAAATGCATTTTGAGGGACATGTTGCATTTCATAGCACTGTATTTTTTCAACAAGGCTTTGACCATCTCTCTATAGATGGGATCTTTGTTGTTGCCAAGAAATCCACTAACGACTTGCTTAAAGATGTCCCAAGCCGCTGCTTCTACTGATGATAAATGATTCGCAAAATTTTCGTCTGTCAGCAACTTTCTAATTTGTGGACCAACAAATATACCTTCTTTTAATTTGGCTTGAGTTATTTTAGGGAAAAATTTCGTTAGGTACTGGAAGGATGGCACGTCCTTATTTAAAGCCTTTACAAAATTTTTCATTAATCCTAATTTTATGTGAAGTGCTGGCAAAATAACTCGTTCGGGATTTACTAAAGGCGGGTTTGCGATATTGAAGGCACCTGGTTCGTACTCAGCTCTTGGTGGCGAATTTTCCCGAATATAATGGGTTTCTCTAGCACGGCTGTCCCAAAGACAGAGAAAACAGCAATATTTAGTGAAAACTCCTTGAAGTCCGAGAATTATAGCTATAACCTGGGATGTATTTCATATCATATTTATTTTAAATTGTACCACCGAAACTGCTTACCTTTAAATCCGCACAAATTTTCCAATTAAATTGTTTATATTGAATGACCTCAAGTAAATTGGATATGCTTAAATTAGTTTCTTTAGTATTCTCAGAATGTGACGCTGGTATTGACGGTAAAGAATTTCCTTTATGGAGTATTGCTGCTTTTGAACTATACTTTGAACTGTCTATAAACAAGCGCCAATCATCCATTTTATTTTCTAATTTTAGTATTTCAAATAAACCTTGAACATCATTGCAGTAGCAAATATTTTCACTTTTAGTAAAAAAAGAAGATAAAGTCTTGTGTCTATTTCGAAATTTGGAAGTACTTGTCAAAGGGCCCAGGCTGCCCCATTGCTGCAAACGAGATCCTATAACTTCGCTATCAAATTTCGATAATTTCAAATCTCTGGCCAAGTCATTAAGTTCGGCTTGTGAGACTCGCGGTGGGACCTCTCCTTCTTGTTCACTGTCTGAATTATCTGCTTCGGAGTCACTTTCGCTTGAAGCTTCAAAACTTATAGGCGGCCTAGGTATGGGTAAGGTATGGTCATGTAGTTTTGTTTTTTTTTTCTGATGCCACATTTGGATAACTTATTAATTTCCTCTTTTTTCTCGTTTTAACTTTAAGGTCTATCATGCAAAAATAGCACTGGTCATGGTTAAAGGGTTCAGTCCAAATCATTGGAACACCAAACTTCATGTTATGACCTTTACCCGATACCCATCTCATTAAAGTTAATCTACAGGAGGCGCAAATAAAATGAGGTGTCCAAGATTTTGCGAGATTTTTTACACGGAAACCGAAATAATGAAAGTATGCATCTTTGACAGAATTAGTTATTTTCCGAGCTGAGTTTCCGAAAATATAATGTCCGCAAATAAAGCAAAAATCATCCGGATTATTTGCATATAAAATATCTTTTGCAACAAGCCATTTCGTAAACACATCTACCGGTATAGTATGTATAAATTTGCACTACAATTTGCAAAACAAAATTTACAACAAACAGTAGTGACAATTGAATACTTGATGTCTTTTTAAATTTATTAGACCCTAAGGTAGAGTGACCAAATGAAATGTTTCGCCAATTTTATCAAAGTAATACTAAAATTTTAGAATAGAGGCTTGCAAGTTAATGAGGCTATAGTATCAACGGCACATCCGATTGTTGTACTGGTATGCATAATTTTCGTAATTAAATTGCCTACATCAATAGAGGTCTAACTTTTTTTCGTCAATAGAATTTTTCCGATTTTAAAGTGGTTAAATCTGAAATTTTGTAAAAAATTTCGTTTTTTTTTCAACATTTTTTGAACGTTTTTTGGCATAGTGTCCAAACTACTGAATTTACTTAAGGGAGGTGAAGGCAAGAAATTTGTATGGGAATTAGTATAATGTATAATTCAACAGTTTAAAACGAAAAAATGAAAACTACAAATTTTTGCCCTACCTATATTAAGTAGTATTGTGCAAAAATGGGAATTTTCACATTTTCGCCGATATCTCGGCCACAGGAAAATGGAAGTCATATTCGGAATCAGGAGAAAATTTTACTTTAGGAAAGGCCTATTTTATTTTTGGAAATTTTTTTGTCAAGGTGTTATGAGCTTTCATGGCCACGTATTATCTGCAAATTATTCGTAATGAAAATTCGGTTTGATTTATCTTTAATATCTAACACAGCTTTTTCGTTCTATTTTTGAGTTTTTTTAAATGAATCCTGTAACGAACTGTTATAACCATAATTACACTTTTTTTTTTAATAGTTTAACCAACTAAACACACTGGTGGCCGCCGTGGTGCGATGTTAGCGTGCTCCGGCTACCAAACCGAAGATCCTTGGAAAAGCAACATCAAAATTTTAGAAACAAGATTTTCCAATAAGAAGAAAATTTGTCTAAGCGGGGTCGACCCTTGGCAGTGTTTGGCAAGCGCTCCGAGTGTACTTCTGCCATGACAATGTCTTAGTGTAAACTCATCTCAACTCAACAGCCTTGCAGATGCCGTTCGGAGTAGGCAAAAACCATGTAGGTCCCGCCTTCCAAATTGTAGTAAAAATTAAAAGAAGTACGACGCAAATTTGAAGAGAAGCTCGGCCTAAAATCTCTTCAGAGATTATCGCGCCTTACATTTATTTATTTTTTTAAATACCCGAAAAAGCAACACTATTTTCATCTAAAAAATTCTCTTTGGTTTTAGCTAATTGTAGCTTCACTCCTTTGTTCTGTGAATAGTAATTTCTTCACCCCTGTCATATCAATTAATTAAAAACAAAATGTATTTTTTTAATTCGAAAAAACTGTATTGTACTATTCACGTAAGCGTGCCTTTCAGGTTATCAGCTCATTTAGTTCTTTTTTTTTTACTATATTGCAAAAATAGAATACAATAGACAAAAATAATGTTTAAACAGATAACTTTATAAGCAGGCTAACGTGAATATCCGTATATTTTATTTTCTCCTTGCGGACGGGGCCGCGGGTAAAGGCTGGTATTCTATATATATAAAAATCAAATTCTGTGCGTGTGTGTGTTCGC
Organism: Eurosta solidaginis; assembly: GCF_040869045.1. Lineage (NCBI taxonomy): Eukaryota > Metazoa > Arthropoda > Insecta > Diptera > Tephritidae > Eurosta > Eurosta solidaginis. The sequence continues at coordinate 180,649,164 of NC_090324.1, forward strand.
TATGGAAACGTATTTTCCACACTTCAATCATCACCAAATTGTGGCTATAGGTTCCTTCGATCAACACGAAGGTTTTAGGCTAAAAATAATTTCGATATATAAAAGGGGCGTAGCACCTCCCATACAAATGGAATTTTTGGTACTGCATAACTCTGAAGGTATACATGCCAGAACATTGAAATTAAGTAAGGAATTATATGAGGTCAATCCCTAACACCACCAAGAAAATGTGGAATTGCGAAAAAGGGGGCGTGGCACCTCCCATACAAATGGTATATATCATACTGCATATCTCTGGATATAGTAAGGGTAGGATAATGAAAATTGGTAAGGAGGTATATGACGTTAAGTCCTAACACCTCCAGTAAAATGTGGAATTGGGAAAAAAGGGGCGTGGCACCTTCCCTACAAATGGGATTTTTCAAAACTATGGCTGCCGTACAAACTTAGGTTATTTTAACACCTAAAGTTTGACTGCATTGTTGAGTTTGACTGTTATGCTTTTTGGACGTTTAGTAATCTGCCGCAGTTAAAAAGTTTTTTAGTTTCAGTCTATCTACATCTATATATATATATATAAATCAAATTCTGTGTGTATATTCGCTATGGAAACGTATTTCCCACTCTTCACTCATCACCAAATTTTGGTTATAGCTTCCTTCGATCAACGGGAACGTTTTAGGCTAAAAATAATTTCGATATATAAAATAGGGCGTAGCACCTCCCATACAAATGGAATCTTTGGTACTGCATAACTTTGAAGGTATACATGCCAGAACATTGAAATTCAGTGAAGAGTTATATGAGGTCAACCCTTAACTCCACCAAAAAAATGTGGAATTGGGAAAAAGGGGGCGTGGCACCTCCCATACGAATGGAATATATTATACTGCATATCTCTGGATGTAGTAATGGTAGGATAATGAAAATTGGTAAGGAGCTATATGACGTTAAGTCCTAACACCTCCTGTAAAATGGGGAATGGGGAAAAAGGGGCGTGGCATCTTCCCTACAAATGGGATTTTCAGAACTATGGCTGCCGTACAACCTTAAGTTATTTGAACACCTAAAGTTTGACTGCATTGTTGAGTTTGCCTGTTATGCTTTTTGGACGTTTAGTAAACTGCCGTAGTTAAAAATTTTTTTTAGTTTAAGTCTATCTGTTCTATACAAATCAAATTCTGTGTGTTGTGTGTGTTTCCTATGAAAACGTGTTTCCCATTCTTCAATCATCACCAAATTTTGGCTGTAGGTTCTTTCGATTAAAACGAAAGTTTTTCATATTTTAGAATTAAGAATTTTAAATTTAAATGTTTTTGTTTTTTGGCTATGCAAACGAACTATTAAAAGGGGGCTTGGCATCTTCCCTACAAATGGGATTTTTCAGAACTATGGCTGCCGTACAAACTTAAGTTATTTTAACACCTAAAGTTTGACTGCATTATTGAGTTTGGCTGTTATGCTTTTTGGACGTTTAGTAATCTTCCGCAGTTAAAAAAAAATTTAGTTTCAGTCTATCTACATCTATATATATAAAAATCAAATTCTGTGTACGTGTGTGTGTGTTCGCTATGAAAACGTATTTCCCACACTTCAATCATCACCAAATTTTGGTTATGTTTTCCTTCCATCAACGGGAAGGTTATAGGCTAAAAATAATCTAGATATATAAAAGGGGCGTGGCATCTCCCATACAAATGGTATATATCATACTGCATATCTCTGGATGTAGTAAGGGTAGGATAATGAAAATTGGTAAGGAGGTATATGACGTTAAGTCCTAACACCTCCAGTAAAATGTGGAATTGGGAAAAAAGGGGCGTGGCACCTTCCCTACAAATGGGATTTTTCAAAACTATGGCTGCCGTACAAACTTAGGTTATTTTAACACCTAAAGTTTGACTGCATTTTTGAGTTTGGCTGTTATACTTTTTGGACATTTAGTAATCTTCCGCAGTTAAAAAAAAATTTAGTTTCAGTCTATCTACATATATATATATAAAAATCAAATTCTGTGTACGTGTGTGTGTGTTCGCTATGGAAACGTATTTCCCACACTTCAATCATCACCAAATTGTGGCTATAGGTTCCTTCGATCAACACGAAGGTTTTAGGCTAAAAATAATTTCGATATATAAAAGGGGCGTAGCACCTCCCATACAAATGGAATATTTGGTAATGCATAACTTTGAAGGTATACATGCCAGAACATTGAAATTCAGTAAGTAGTTATATGAGGTCAATCCCTAACACCTCCAAGAAAATATGGAATTGGGAAAAAGGGGTCGTGACACCTCCCATACAAATGGAATATATTATACTGCATATATTTGGATGTCGTAATGGTAGGATAATTAAAATTGTTAAGGAGCTATGTGACGTTAAGTCCTAACACCTCCAGCGAAATGTGGAATGGGGAAAGGCTATGGCTGCCGTACAAACTTATGTTATTTTAACACCTGAAGTTTGACTGCATTGTTGAGTTTGGCTGTTATGCTTTTTGGACCTTTAGTAATCAGCCGCAGTTAAACAAATTTTTTAGTTTCAGTCTATCTACATCTATATGTATATATAAAAATCAAATTCTGTGTGTATGTTCGCTATGGAAACGTGTTTCCCATACTTCAATCATCACCAAATTTTGGCTGCCGATCAAGACGAAAGATTTTCATGTTTCAGAATTAGGAATTTTAAATTTAAATGTTTTTGTTTTTTGGCTATGCAAGCGAACTATCAAAGGGGTGTGGCACCTTCCCTACAAATGGGATTTGTCAGAACTATGGCTGCCATACAAACTTAAATTATGTTAACACCTAAAGTTTGACTGCATGTTGAGTTTGGGTGTTATGCTTTTGGGACGTTTAGTAATCTACCGCAATTAAAAAAAATTTTTAGTTTCAATCTATCTACATCTTCTATAAAAATCAAATTGTGTGTGTGTGTTCCCTATGAAAACGTGTTTCCCATACTCCAATCATCACCAAATTTGGCTGTACGTTCCTTCGATCAAGACGAAAATGTTTCATATTTCAGAATTAAGAATTTTAAATTTAAATGTTTTTGTTTTTTGGCTATGCAAACGAACTGTCAAGAGGGGCGTGGCAGCTTCCCTGCAAATGGGATTTTCAGAAATATAGCTGCCGTACAAATTTAAGTTATTTTAACACCTAAAGTTTGACTGCATTGTTGAGTTTGGTTGTTATGCTTTTTGGACGTTTAGTAATCTTCCGCAGTTAAAAAAAATTTTTAGTTTCAGTGAATCTACATCTATATATATAAAAATCAAATTCTGTGTGTGTGTGTGTTCGCTATGGAAACGTATATCCCACACTTCAGTCATCACCAAATTTTGGTTATGTTTTCCTTCGATCAACGGGAAGGTTATAGGCTAAAAATAATTTCGATATATAAAAGGGGCGTGGCATCTCCCATACAAATGGAATCTTTGGGTACTGCATAACTTTGAAGGTATACATGCCATAACATTGAAATTCAGTAAGTAGTTATTTGAGATCAATCCCTAACAGCACCAAGAAAATGCGGAATTGGGAAAAATGGGGCGTGGCACATCCTATACAAATGGAATATTTGGTACTGCATAACTTTGAAGTTATACATGCCAGAATATTGAAATTCAGTAAGGAGTTATATGATGTCAATCCCTAACACCACCAAGAAAATGCGGAATTGGGAAAAATGGGGCGCGGCACATCCTATACAAATGGGAAATTTGGTACTGCATTACTTTTAAGGCATACATGCCAGAACGTTGAAATTCAGTAAGGAGTTAGATGAGGTCAATCCCTAATACCTCCAAGAAAATATGGAATTGAGAAAAAGGGGGCATGGCAGCTCCCATACAAATGAAATATATTATACTGCATATATCTGGATGTCGTAATGGTAGGATAATTAATATTGTTAAGGAGCTATGTGACGTTAAGTCCTAACACCTCCAGTGAAATGTGGAATGGGGAATGACTATGGCTGCCGTACAAATTTAAGTTATTTTAACACCTAAAGTTTGACTGCATTGTTGAGTTTGGCTGTTATGCCTTTTGGACGTTAATAATCTGCCGCTGTTAAAAAAATTGTTTAGCTTCAGTCTATATACATCTTCTATGAAAATCAAATTCTGTGTGTGTGTTTCCTATGAAAACGTGTTTGCCATACTTCGAGCATCACCAAATTTTGGCTCTAGGTTTCTTCGATCAAGACGAAAGTTTTACATATTTCAGAATTAAGAATTTTAAATTTAAATATTTTTGTTTTTTGGCTATGCGAACGAACTATCTTAGCTCCTAAAAATGATCATGTTAACAAAATCAATGATCGCATTCCAAAGAGAATTTCCTGGTGAAGTGACAAAATATAAATCCATTGACAGAGTTACAGATGAAGATAAAATTGGGAATTATCCAAATGAATTTCTATACTCCTTGGAGCCAAAAGGAATGCCTGCGCATATATCAACTTTGAAAATTGGCTCACCAATCATGCTTCTTCGGAATTTAAACCCACCAAAATTGTGCAATGGAAGCAGACTTTGCGTTTAGAAATTAATGCCGAATGTAATCAAAGCAACAATCATCAGCGGTAAAAGCAAATGTGAAGATGTGCTCATACCATGAATCCCAATGATTCCTACAGATTTGCCATAAACTTTTAAGCGCTTACAGTTTCCTGTACGCCTTGCTTTTGCAATTACAATCAACAAAGCACAAGGACAGTCGCTAACTGTTGCAGGCTTAAATTAGAGAGTCCGTGCTTTTCCCATGGCCAGCTATATGTTGCTTGCTCTAGAGTTGGAACACCAAAAAATTTGTTTATCTTTGCACCGAACGAATAAACCAAAACTATTGTGTACCCATATGCATTACAATAAGAGACAAGAATAAAATGTTTTAACAGAAAATTTCACCAAAAATGCGTACAAAATTCAATTCAATTTACAGAACAATAAATTAAATTATCAACAAAAAGAAAAAAAGAAAAAATAACGCAACATCCATTCAATCTCGGGCGTTACAACGTACGCCGGGTAAAACTAGTCTTCTATAAAAATCAAATTCTATGTGTATGTTCCCTATGAAAACGTGTTTCCCATACTCCAATCATCACCAAATTTTGGCTGTATGTACCTTCGATCAACACGAAAGTTTTTCATATTTCATAATTCACAATTAAGAATTTAAAATTTAAATGTTTTGGTTTTTTGTCTATGCGAACGAAATATCTAAGCTCCTAAAAATGATCATGTTAACAAAATCAATCATCTCATTCAAAACCAATTTCCTGGTGAAGTGACGAAATATAAATCGATCGACACACTTACAGATGAAGATAAGATTGTGTAATTATCCAATTGAATATCTAAACTCCTTAGAACGAAAAGGAATGCCTGCGCATATATCAACCTTGAAAATTGTCTCACCAATCATGCTTCTTCGGAATTTAAACCCAACAAAATTGTGCAATGAAACCAGAATTTGCGTTTAGAAATTAACAACAGTCATCAGCGGTAAAAGCAAAGGTGAAGACGTGCTCATACCACGGATCCCAATGAATCCTAGAGATTTGCCATACAATTTTAAGCGCTTACAATTTCCTGTACGCCTTGGTTTTGCAATTACAATCAACAAAGCACAAGGACAATCGCTTACTGTTGCAGGCTTACATTTAGAGAGTCCGTGTTTTTCCCATGGCCAGCTATATGTTGCTTGCTCTAGAGTTGGAACACCAAAAAATTTGTTTATCTTTGCACCGAATGAATAAACCAAAATGAATAAAATAAAATGTTTTAACAGAAAATTTCACCAAATATGCGTACACAATTCAATTCAATTTACAGAACAATAAACTAAATTATCAACAAACAAAACAGAAACAAGTAAGGAAGGCTAAATTCGGGTGTAACCGAACATTACATACTCAGTTGAGAGCTGTGGAGACAAAGTAAGGGAAAATCCCCATGTTGTAAAAAGAACCTAGGGTAACCCTGGAATGTGTTTGTATGACATGTGTATCAAATGGAAGGTATTAAAGAGTATTTTAAGAGGAAGTGGGCCTAAGTTCTATAGGTGGACGCCTTTTCGAGATATCGCCATAAAGGTGGACCAGGGGTGACTCTAGAATTTATTTTGTACGATATGGGTATCAAATGAAAGGTATTAATGAGTATTTTAAAAGGGCGTGGGCCTAAGTTCTATAGATGGACGCCGTTTCGAGATATCGCCATAAAGATGGACCACGGATGACTCTTTTTTTTTTTTGTTTTTTTTTTTTGCTGGGAGGCTGGAAAATGCCTAATGCACCATAATTGCTGCCGTCGCAGCAACCGTGTGTCCGTAGACTAAAAAACAGCCCCGTTCTGGAACCGTCGCCCACCCCGGCACCACTTTCGCATTACTTCAGGGTGGCGTTCCATATTTCTCATTTTTTAAGAGCCTACTGTTGTCCCTGCATCCAGGTTCCCGCTATTTGCTCTGAGTGTCCATTTAATCGCCACTGCTTCGCATGCGCATTTCTCTGTGCTCCCTCTCAGCATCCATCAGGCGTGTCATTACTATAAATGCCATTTTGCTCACTGCAGTCCAGCATTCTTTCCTGCTGCACATATGTGAAACTAAATTTCTCGTGGTAGGTTCCTCCCCAAAGACTCCATGCAAGGTGAGTTTTTCTTCGTGGAAACGGGGGCAGTAGAACATGACGTGTTCTGCGTTTTCTAACTCTGTGGTACACATTGGGCAATGAGGATCTTCCTCTATCCTACACTTCCATAAATACTCTTTGAAACCGCCATGTCCACTCATTATCTGCGTTAGATGGTAGTTCAGTTCGCCGTGCTTCCGCTCATTCCATTGAGCTACGTTCCAAACTAGTGTGAAAGTCCAACGCCCTTTACTCGAGGCCTCCCACCGTTCTTGCCACTTAGCTATTGTTTGTGTCCTTGCTCTTTTCTTGTCTTCTTTAGATGGTCGCTCGATATTAGTGTTATACAGATCGGCCATTTCGCTTGCCAGTAAGTCCACTGGGATTTTCCGGGTTAGAACCAGGATCGCGTCGTCGGACACCGTCCGGGATGACTCTAGAATTTGTTTATACGATATGAGTATCAAATGAAAGGTGTTAATGAGTATTTTAAAAGGGAGTGATCCTTATTTCCACAGGTAGACGCCGTTTCGTGATATCGCCGTAAAGGGGACCAGGGGTGACTCTAGAATGCGTTTGTACACTATGGGTGTCAAACGAAAGGTATTAATGAGTATTTTAAGAGGGCGTGGGCCTTAGTTCTATATGTGGACGCCTTTTCGAGATATCGCCATAAATGTGGACCAGGGGTGACTCTAGAATTTGTTTGTACTAAATGGGTATCAAATGAAAGGTGTTAATGAGTATTTTAAAAGGGGCGTGGGCCTTAGTTCTATAGGTGGACGCCTTTTCGAGATATCGCCATAAAGGTGGACCAGGGGTGACTCTAGAATTTGTTTGTACTAAATGGGTATCAAATGAAAGGTGTTAATGAGTATTTTAAAAGGGGCGTGGGCCTTAGTTCTATAGGTGGACGCGTTTTCGAGATATCGCCATAAACGTGGACCAGGGGTGACTCTAGAATTTGTTTGTACTATATGGGTATCAAATGAAAGGTGTTAATGAGTATTTTAAAAGGGCGAGGGCTTTAGTACTATAGGTGGACGCCTTTTCGAAATATCACCATAAAGGTGGGCCAGGGGTGACTCTAGAATTTGTTTGTACGATATGAGTATCAAATAAAAGGTGTTGATGAGTATTTTAAGAGGGAGTGGGCCTTAGTTCTATATGTGGACGCTTTTTCGGGATATCGCCATAAAGGTGGACCAGGGGTGACTCTAGAATTTTTTTGTACGATATGGGTATCAAATGAAAGGGGTTAATGAGTATTTTAAAAAGGAGTGGGCCTTAGTTCTATATTTGAACGCCTTTTAGAGATATCGCCATAAACGTGGACCAGGGGTGACCCTAGAATGTGTTTGTACGATATGGGTATCAAATTAAAGGTATTAATGAGGGTTTTAAAAGGGAGTGGCCCTTGGTTGTATATGTGAAGGCGTTTTCGAGATATCGACCAAAATGTGGACCAGGGTGATCCAGAACATCATCTGTCGGGCACCGCTAATTTATTTATATATGTAATACCACGAACAGTATTCCTTCCAGGATTCCAAGGGCTTTTGATTTCGCCCTGCAAAACTTTTTCATTTTCTTCTACTTAATATGGCAGGTGTCACACCCATTTAACAAATTTTTTTTCTAAAGTTATATTTTGCGTCAATAGACCAATACAGTTACCATGTTTCATCCCTTTTTTCGTATTTGGTATATAATTATGGCATTTTTTTTTCATTTTTCGTAATTTTCGATATCGAAAAAGTGGGCGTGGTCATAGTCGGATTTTGGCCATTTTTTACACCAATACAAAGTGAGTTCAGATAAGTACGTGAACTGAGTTTAGTAAAGACATATCGATTTTTGCTCAAGTTATTGTGTTAACGGCCGAGCGGAAGGACAGACGGTCGACTGTGTATAAAAACTGGGTGTGGCTTCAACCGATTTCGCCCTTTTTCACAGAGAACAGTTATCGTCCTTGAATCTAAGCCTCTACCAAATTTCACAAGGATTGGTAAATGTTTGTTCGACTTATGGCATTAAAAGTATCCTAGACAAATTAAATGAAAAAGGGCGGAGCCACGCCCATGGTGAAATTTTCTTTTATTTTTATATTTGGTTGCACCATATCATTACTGCAGTTGAATGTTGACATAATTTACTTATATACTGTAAAGATATTAACTTTTCTTTTAAAATTTGAATTAAAAAAAAAAAATTTTTTTAAAAGTGGGCGTGGTCGTTCTCCGATTTTGCTAATTTTTATTAGGCAGACATATAGAAATAAGAGTAACGTTCCTGCCAAATTTCATCATGATATCTTCAACGACTGCCAAATTACAGCTTGCAAAACTTCAAAATTACCTTCTTTTAAAAGTGGGCGGTGCCACGCCCCTTGTCCAAAATTTTACTAGTTTTCTATTCCGCGTCATAAGTTCAACTCACTTACCAAGTTTCATCGCTTAATCCACATTTGGTAATGAATTATCGCACTTTTTCGATTTTTCGAAATTTTCGATATCGAAAAAGTGGGCGTGGTTATTTTCCGATATCGTTCATTTTAAATAGCGATCTGAGATGAGTGCCAAGGAACCTACACACCAAATTTCATCAAGATACCTCAAAATTTACTCAAGTTATCGTGTTAACGGGCAGACGGACGGACGGACGGACGTACGGACGGACGGACATGGCTCAATCGAATTTTTTTTCGATACTGATGATTTTGATATATGGAAGTATATATCTATCTCGATTCCTTTATACCTGTACAACCAACCGTTATCCAATCAAAGTTATTATACTCTGTGAGCTCTGCTCAACTGAGTATAAAAACTGCAATCAAAGGCGAATCAGTAGAAGTTTTGACAGCAAAACTCCTGAATATCCAACAGCGTAGCAAAACTGCAAATCAATACACTGAGGAGATAGAAAAGATAACTAGGTCATTGGACCAAGCGAGAACATTCACAACAATGAACGATGCAATTTCAAAATTCACAAACAGCTGCACGGAAATCACAGGCAGCTCGAACACAATTTTAAATATACGGCAACCAAATCAATATCGAAGTAATTTCCGTGGAGGTTACCGAAGTAACAACTATGGGAATTGCCAAGGAAGAAGATTTAGACCACAGCAGAGATACAATAATAATGCAAGAACAAATAATAATGCCCAAAGAGGAGCACAATCCCAAAACAACAACAGACAGTATAATCAGACCCGTAACGTTCGAAATTGTACCCAGCAGGAAAACCAAGAAAATCCACTTCAAAATCAATAGATAGGAAACTATGTGTACTAAATCTACACTTAAATAGTTACATATCTACAAAAACATCATTAAATAACTCAATTTCAAATTTTTTAGTAGACACAGGAGCAGATATCTCCATAATTAAAAAGAATCAAGTACTTAATCATACAAAAATAAATACAGAACAAATAACAGACATAAAGGGCCATTGGCCAGGGTATAACCAGTACATTAGGCACAATTAAAGCTGATTTATAAATCAGAATGTCAGGACTAGATCAACAGCTAAAAATATACCAAATAATGCTAAAATTCAAGAAAGTCACACTGAGAACCCCAAGATATATGAAGCGCTAAATAAATTTGAAGTAAAAAGACATGTCAAGCTCGTTTTCAATCCCCCGAAATTATATTTCAAAAAGGGAAAGAAAATTTGTAGCACTATAAATACAAGCAACCTAATTGTAGATGATAAAATTGACTTAGGACAATTCTTTATCAGGCTCGAAAAAGAAGCCTCCAATTTAGGACTTGAAAAGATACAGTTGTCCTTAGGGGACAAATTGTTTAAAAGTAATTATACTCGAGTAGGCAAATTTATTGAATTAGGAAATACGGTTCTCAAAAAATTAACAATTGCACTAACCCCAGAGGTACGTGACTAGCCCCGGGAAAATTAGAGAAATTCTGCAGAAATATCATGACGATCCTATTAGTGGTGGCCACCCAGGAATAAATCGCATGATAAAGAAAATCAAACAAAACTATTGCTGGAAAAATATGCGAGGTGACATAAAGAAAAAAGTAAATAACTGCATCCACTGCAAGAAGAATAAAATAAATAAGCATATAAAAGAGCCAATGACAATAACGGAGACACCTCCGAGAGCTTTCGATATAGTACAGATAGATACGTTCGGATCATTGCAGGTCAATAAACGGAAACGAATACGCAGTTACCATTATATGCGATCTCACAAAATACTTGGTAGCAATCACAGTCCCCAGCAAACATGCACTAATAGTTGCTAAAGCTATATTCGAGCATTTCATTTTGATTTATGGCCCCATGAAAACAATCCTAACAGATATGGGATCCGAATACAAAAATAAATTATTCGAAGAACTGTGCAAATTGCTAAAAGTTGAGCACAAAAACTCAACACCATACCATCATTAAACTTTGGGCACTGTAGAGCGTAGTCATAGAACGTTTAATGAATATGTACGTTCATACATATCCAGTGACAAAGATGATTGGGATGAATACCTAAAATATTTCGCGTACTGCTACAACACGACCCCATCGACCGTACACAACTATTGCCCTTATGAGCTTATATTTGCGAAAAATCCCCCGATATGCGAATTCATATGATAAGGAAATTAAATATAGAATTCAAATAGCACAACAAAGAGCTAGAAAATTGGTAAAAGAAGCTAAGGAAAAACAAAAAGTTAATTATGATAAAAGTAGCACCAGTAAGGAAATAAAATTAGGAGATTTAGTTTTAGTAAGAGAAGAAGCTAGACCATAGATATAAAGGACGGTATAAAGTAAAGAAAATTGACGAAAATAACAATTTTACTTTAATACCATATAGAGAGGAGTCTAGTAATAAGAACAATAGGGATAAGGAATTAATAATCCATAAAAATAGACTTAAACCCATTTAAAATATCTTTTGGTAATTTAACAAATAATCATTCCAATTTACCCGATTAATTAATAAAAATAATTTCTAAAAACAAGCGGATTTTAGATGGGTCGACACATTTAAAATCCGGCAATAAAATAATAAAATAAACAAGATAAATAAAATAAGTAAAATTTAAAAACCTCTATCTAAAAATTTAAAATTTTGAAAAAAAGGACCTGTACAAAAAAAAAAAATATATATGTAAGATGTAAACATTTTTGAAAAAAGGGGATATGCATTAAAATAAAATAAATAAATGTAAGGCGCGATAACCTCCGAAGAGATCTAAGGCCGAGCTTCTCTTCCAATTTGCGTCGTGCTCCTCTTGATTTTCCCTACAAATTGGCCGGACGGGACCTACATGTTTTATGCCGACTCCGAACGGCATCTGCAAAGCAGATGAGTTTTCACTGAGAGCTTTTCATGGCAGAAATACACCCGGAGTGCTTGCCAAACACTGCCGAGGGGCGACCCCGCTTAGAAAAATTTTCTTCTAATTGAAAAATCTTATTTCTAAAATTTTGATATTGCTTTGCCCGAGAGTTGAACCCAGGGCATACGGTGTGATAGGCGGAGCACGCTACCATCACACCACGGTGGCCGCAATTTGCATTAAAATATAAATTAAAATATAAACAATAAAAACATCAAGGTCAGCAGATCAAAAGCAAAGCAAACAACCTCTTTCACTACAATATCAAGTAACAATAAAATATCAAAATCATTGAAAATATGACAAAGAGTCTTATACAATTGTACACAAAACAATTATATAAAACTCTTTTTCTAAGGTGGATGGTGTAGCATTATACGTCATACCCACTGTAATGTAGCATTATGCTTCATACCCACTGTAACACACTTGCAATAATACGCATCATGAACTCCAAATATATTTTAGTAATAATCATATTACAATATTTTCCTACATAAATTATTGATCTAACCCAGACGTTTAACTAACTTCAATGGAATGCCGAATATGAAACCCTTATCCGTTCACAGCCAATAAATTGCTTAGTACATACAAACCATTATGGGAACCAAATAAAAAGTACTTGCATCGATATGCCAACAGGCGTACAAACTTACATACTTACGTGTATGCATAGACTTAACCAAAGTACTCACATTGATCTGCCGACGTTGCTAAATAACATATACAAAACTACATGTATAGAGTCAAGCACACTAAACTACATGTATACAAAGACTGTATACAAACATACATGTACTCATACCCCATTTTCAATGTACATATTTTTAGTTATTAGTATTAAGATATTTATGAATGTATAGGTTAAGTAAATTACTATATAAGACAAAGAATTTATTGAATAAACAGAGATTTAATGTTTGCACATCGAAGTCGCAACTTCTTTTAATTTCCAAACTTTTCACACGCTCCTTTTGATAGTTCGTTTGCATAGCCAAAAAACAAAAACATTTAAATTTAAAATTCTTAATTCTGAAATATTAAAAATTTCGTCTTGATCGAAGGAACGTACAGCCAAAATTTGGTGATGATTGGAGTATGGGAAACACGTTTTCATAGGGAACACGCACAGAATTTGATTTTTATAGAAGATGTAGATATACTGAAACTAAAAAATTGTTTAACTGCGGAAGGTTACTAAACATCCCAAAAGCATAACAGCCAAACTCAGCATGCAGTCAAACTTTAGGTGTTAAAATAACTTAAGTTTGTACGGCAGCCATAGATCTGAAAAATCCCATTTGATAGTTCGCTTGCATAGCCAAAAAGCAAAAATATTTAAATTTAAAATTCCTAATTCGGAAATACGAAAAACTTTCGTCTTGATCGAAGTATGGGAAACACGTTTTCATAGGGAACACACACACAGATTTTGATTTTTATAGAAGACTAGCTTTACCCGGCGTACGTTGTAACGCCCAAGATCGAATGAACGTTGCGTTATTTTTTCTGTTTTGTTTGTTGATAATTTAATTTATTCTTCTGTAAATTGAATTGAATTGTGTACGCATATTTGGTGAAATTTTCTGTTAAAACATTTTATTCTTGTATCTTATTTTAGTGCATGTGGGTACACAATAGTTTTGGTTTACTCATTCGGTGCAAAGATAAACAAATTTTTTGGTGTTCCAACTCTAGAGCAAGCAACATATAGCTGGCCATGGGAAAAGCACGGACTCTCTAAATTTAAGCCTGCAACAGTAAGCGATTGTCCTAGTGCTTTTTTGATTGTAATTGCAAAAGAAAGGCGTACAGGAAACTGTAAGCGCCTAAAAGTTTATGGCATATCTGTAGGAATCACTGGGATTCGTGGTATGAGCACACCTTCACATTTGCTTTTACCGCTGATGATTGTTGCTTTGATTACATTCGGCAATAATTTCTAAACGCAAAGTCTGCTCCCATTGCACAATTTTAGTGGGTTTAAATTCCGAAGAAGCATGATTGGTGAGCCAATTTTCAAAGTTGATATATGCGCAGGCATTCCTTTTGGTTCTAAGGAGTATAGAAATTCATTTGGATAATTCCCAATTTTATCTTCATCTGTAAATCTGTCAATGGATTTATATTTTGTCACTTCACCAGGAAATTCGATTTGAATGCGATCATTGATTTTGTTAACATGATCATTTTTAGGAGCTAAGATAGTTCGTTCGCATAGCCAAAAAACAAAAATATTTAAATTTAAAATTCTTAATTCTGAAATATGAAAAACTTTCGTCTTGATCGAAGAAACCTAGAGCCAAAATTTGGCGATGCTCGAAGTACGGCAAACACGTTTTCATAGGGAACACACACAAGATGTATATAGACTGAAGGCAACAACAAGGCATAACAGCCAAAGTCAACAATGCAGTCAAACTTTAGGTGTTAAAATAACTTAAATTTGTACGGCAAACATAGTCTTTCCCCATTCCACATTTCACTGGAGGTGTTAGGACTTAACGTCACATAGCTCCTTAACAATTTTAATTATCCTACCATTACGACATCCAGATATATGCAGTATAATATATTTCATTTGTATGGGAGGTGCCACGCCCCCTTTTTCCAATTCCATATTTTCTTGGAGGTGTTAGGGATTGACCTCATATAACTCCTTACTGAATTTCAATGTTCTGGCATGTATACCTTCAAAGTTATGCAGTATCAAAGATTCCATTTGTATGGGAGATGCCACGCCCCTTTTATATATCGAAATTATTTTTAGCCTATAACCTTCCCGTTAATCGAAGGAAGACATAGCCAAAATTTGGTGATGATTGAAGTGTGGGAAATACGTTTCCACACACACACAGAACTTGATTTTTATATAATACTAGCAGACCCGGCAGACGTTGTTCTGCCCTAAATTTGGGCTATCTGCATACATTTTAATAAGCTTTTTCCGTATAACTCTGCCCTACCCCTATACACTTTTTCCTAATCTTTTTATTCACTCCTCCGTCCGTCTTTTTCGCTTCATCTCCATCTTCGTCTCATTCTATCTCTTTCTCAGTCTCCTTCTCTCTTTTCTCTTCTCTCAAGTTTTTCTCCTCCTTCTTCCTCTCTTATTGCCAGTCCCAGAGGGTGGTATGTATTTTGTTCCAGTCCCATTCCGAGTCTCAATCCCAGTCCCACTCCGAGTCTCAGCCTCAGTCCCAGTCCTAGTCCTAATCCCAGTCCCAGTCCGTCTCTGGTATACTTCCCGAAAAAAAGCATCGTAAATACTAATATAGGCAAATTTATATACGAAATTTCAGGCAAATCGAATAGGACGTATGTAAATACGTATGTGGGTATTATTAATTCTTGTCTTACGACTAAATCGAATATCACAATGAACTTTAGAACTCCCAGCAACAGCTTTCATTTGATATCCATTATACACACACATTCTAGGGGTACCCGGGCCTACGTTTTGGGCTATATCTCGAGACCCTAGCCTCCCAGTTGCATGAAAATTATCCTGTACCATAGCACTCATCAACAGTTTTCATTTGATATCCATATTGCATAAACACATTCTAGGGGTACCCGGGTCCACGTTTTGGGCTATATCTCGAGACCTTAGCCTCCCAGTTGTATGAAAATTATCCTGTACTATAGCACTTATCAACAGTTTTGATTTGATATCCATATTGTATAAACACATTCTAGGGGTAACCGGGTCCACGTTTTGGGCTCTATCTCGAGACCCTAGTCACCCAGGAGTATGAAAATTATCCTATACTATCGCACTCATCAACAGCTTTCATTTGATATCCATATTGTATAAACATATTCTAGGGGTACCCGGGTCCACGTTTTGGGCTATATCTCGAGACCCTAGCCTCCCAGTTGTATGAAAATTATCCTGTACTAAAGCACTCATCAACAGCTTTCATTTGATATCCATATTGTATAAACACATTCTGGGGGTACCCGGGTCCACGTTTTGATCTCAAGACCCTATACACGTAGCGAAAAAAGGTAGACGTTGGCCGATTCTCAGACCTACCCAATATGCTCACAAAATTTCATGAGAATCGGTTCAGCCGTTTCGGAGGAGTTCAGCCTCTAAAACCGTGACAGAAGAATTTTATATATTAGATAGATAGACTGAAACAAAAAAATTTGTTTAACTGCGGCAGATTACTAAACGTCCAAAAAGCATAACAGCCAAACTCAATAATGCAGTCAAACTTTAGGTGTTAAATTAACTTAAGTTTGTACGGCAGCCATAGTTCTGAAAAATCCCATTTGTAGGGAAGGTGCCACGCCCCTTTTGATAGTTCCTTTGCATAGCCAAAAAACAAAAATATTTAAATTTAAAATTCTTAATTCTGAAATATGAAGACTTTCGTCTTGATCGAAGAAACCTAGAGCCAAAATTTGGTGATGCTCGAAGTATGGCAAACACGTTTTCATAGGGAACACACACACAGAATTTGATTTTTATGGAAGATGTAGATAGACTGAAACTCAAAATTTTTCTTAACTGCGGCAGATTACTAAACGTCCAAAAAGCATAACAGCCAAACTCAACAATGCAGTCGAACTTTAGATGTTAAAATAACTTAAGTTTTAACGCCAGCTATAGTTCTGAAAAATCCCATTTGTAGGGAAGGTGCAACGCCCCTTTAATAGTTCGTTTGCATAGCCAAGAAACAATAACATTTAAATTTAAAATTCTTAATTCTGAACTATGAAAAACTTTTGTCTTGATCGAAAATTTGGTGATGATTGAAGTATGGGAAACACGTTTTCATAGGAATTACATTTTTATAGAACATGTAGATAGACTGAAACCAAAAAATTTTTTTAACTACGACAGATTACTGAACGTCCAAAAAGCATAACAGCCAAACTCAACAATGCAGTCAAACTTTAGGTGTTAAAATAACTTAAGTTTGTACGGCAGCCATAGTTCTGAAAAATTCCATTTGTAGGAAAGGTGCCACCCCCTTTTGATAGTTCGTTTGCATAGCCAAGAAACAAAAACATTTAAATTTAAAATTCTTAATTCTGAACTATGAAAAACTTTCGTCTTGATCGAAGGAACCTAGAGCCAAAATTTGGTGATGATTGAAGTATGGGAAACACGTTTTCATAGGGAACACACACACAGAATTAGATTTTTATAGAACATGTAGATAGACTGAAACTAAAAATTGTTTTTAACTGCGGCAGATTACTAAACGTCCAGAAAGCATAACAGCCAAACTCAACAATGCAGTAAAATTTTAGATGTTAAAATAACTTAAGTTTTTACGCCAGCCATAGTTCTGAAAAATCTCATTTGTAGGGAAGGTGCCACGCCCCTTTGATAGTTCGTTTGCATAGCCAAAAAACAAAAACATATAAATTTAAAATTCTTAATTCTGAACTATGAAAAATTTTCGTCTTGATCGAAGGAACCTACAGCCAAAATTTGGTGATGATTGAAGGATGGGAAACACGTTTTCATAGGAATTAGATTTGTATAGAACATGAAGATAGACTGAAACCAAAAAATTATTTTAACTACGGCAGATTACTAAACGTCCAAAAAGCATAACAGCCAAACTCAACAATTCAGTCAAACCATATCTATAGTATATAAAAATCAAATTCTGTGTGTGTGTGGAAACGTATTTTCCACACTTCAATCATCACCTAATTTTGGTTATGTTTTCCTTCGATCAACGGGAAGGTTATAGGCTAAAAATAGTTTCGATATATAAAAGGGGCGTGGCATCTCCCATACAAATGGAATCTTTGGTACTACAACTTTGAAGGTATACATGCCATAACATTGAAATTCAGTAAGTAGTTATATGAGGTCAATCCCTAACACCACCAAGAAAATGCGGAATTGGGAAAAATGGGGCGTGGCACATCCTATACAAATGGAATATTTAGTACTGCATAACTTTGAAGGTATACATGCCAGAACATTGAAATTCAGTAAGGAGTTATATGAGGTCAACCCCTAACACCTCCAAGAAAATATGGAATTGGGAAAAAGAGGCGTGGCACCTTCCATACAAATGAAATATATTATACTGCATATATCTGGATGTCGTAATGGTAGGATAATTAAAATTGTTAAGGAGCTATGTGACGTTAAGTCCTAACACCTCCAGTGAAATGTGGAATGGGGAAAGACTATGGCTGCCGTACAAATTTAAGTTATTTTAACACCTAAAGTTTGACTGCATTGTTGAGTTTGGCTGTTATGCCTTTTGGACGTTAATAATCTGCCGCTGTTAAAAAAATTGTTTAGCTTCAGTCTATATACATCTTCTATAAAAATCAGATTCTGTGTGTGTGTTCCCTATGAAAACGTGTTTGCCATTGTTTAGGCCCAATGCCTAACTTTTATCTGATTGACGGCGCCCCTCCCTAACGTTTTAATAATATTTCCAGCCACCCACACTCACGCCGCATTTGTGTGCATGCATGCACATGCATGCGTTTCATTCGCATGCACGTGTGTGTGCGGGTTGTCAGCACCCATGCACGTATATGTGGGGGTTGTTGTGTGTGTGGCTTTTTTCCCCTCCTTAATACCAGAGGACTTTTTCGCGGCTTAGCGGTTGTCCTCAACGGGATAACCGGGCTCTTTTTTCGATTAACCGCCAAGCAGTTCACATCGCCCAGGATCACCATCGTCAAGTTATACGTAAAGGTAATATTGTATCCTCTTTATATTTCCTTACACTCTAATTAAATATTATTTTATAACGAGGGAATCCTCTTTGTGTTCTTATTTATTTCTTTGAGTGACCCATCCGTTCCGAGATCGACCCGTGTGCGCCTACCCACTGCCGGTTTCAGACGCACCCAGGCCGAACATTGGTCCTCCTCACCAGGAACTAAAAGCGCCTTTTTTTATACAGTCCACAACACAGCACATTTGCGTACTATCAAATTTGCCAATTTTGCCTACAAAAAATTTATTTGCCGAAGCATATCCCAGCAGAACATAACAAAGAAGTTTGGAAGTTACATATTATACAACACGATATTAGCAGCCGAAAATTGACAAGGAAAAAGTTGGAGTTTATTGTACATAGGTGACCAGAGCCACAGCATATTCGCCAACCACAGCACAGCACAATCAAATTTTCTGGCACAAAAACCAATAAGAAGTAAGTGTTATATTTCTTGCCACTTTTTTTTTGAGTGTTATTTTTTTTTTTGCAAAATAAATAAAAAAAAAACCCGTGTAGTGCGCGAAAAAATTAAAATCAAAAAAGAAGTGAAAAAGTGAAGTTATTTAGTGAGCACCAATTTTTTCTTTCCAATTTCAAAAATTAAATCACTTGGTTTATTAATTTTATTTCGATCCTTGTGATTATCTGGTCTATCCCCCCACCAGTGGTAAGGTTTTCCAGACACAACACAAGGAAGAGGTTAACCTAACCTCACTTTCCGCACATACCGAATAAGTTTGTTGTTGTTTTTTTTTGCACATCACAAACACATTAATTCCAATTAAATTAATTCAGGCGCTCACTTCTTGTAAAAAATTTATTTCTTTCTTCACTTTTTTCTGGTTATTTTTCGATTTTCATTAGCAATATCGCACGCACTTTTTCATTTGTTCACAATACACTCATTTATCTGTGGACGTGGCGAGTGGTCCCCCCTTTTGTTGTTGCCGCTGAGACAAAAAGTTTGTACATAATATCGTTTGCTATTTTCACTGCTGTGACAAAAAGTCCAAAAAATAAACCCTTTTCCGTTGTCGCTACACTGACAAAGTCTGAAATAAAAGTAATAAATATAAAACGTCGAAATTCAAAGTTTTTTAATTCACTGCTAGGCCAGGTATCTTAATTCAGGAGACTCTCATTATTTCTAATCGGCAATTTTCTCTTTAATAAACGTAACCAAGACCATGGAAACCTACATCAGGTTGGTAGAATTAATCGCAGAGTTTGATACAGATTACAGCCTTATTCCGGAAAGTGACCATAGCAAACACACCCTTGTGATACAGCAGGAAGAGTTGCGGTCCTTGTGGAAGAAGGTAAAGTCTGCGTTTGATTCGCTACTAGGGTCTGATGAGGTGTCAGGGGATGACGTTATGGCGGTCAGAAAGAAGCAAAAAGCAGCATACGCAATCTGCATGCGATGCTTAGCGTCTATATCTGCTGAGGCAGAAAAATACAAGAAAGCAGACAAGAACGTCAACCCTGAGCAAGAACCTCATGCGCATAAAATTCGCCTCCCTGCTTGCGACACGGAAGTTTTTAAAGGGGATTATCTGTATTGGCCAACTTTTCGCGACCTGTTCACGGCAATATATATAAACAATTCTAGTTTGAAAGGGGTGGAAAAGTTATTCCATCTCAACAACAAAACGCAGGGCGAAGCAAAAGATATCGTTAAAAAATGCCCTCTCACAAATGAAGGTTTCGAGATGGCCTGGAAAAACTTGTGTGAAAGATACGAAAACAAACGTATCTTAGTTAACACACAACTACAAATTTTATTTAACTTAAAAAAGGTAGAAAGTGAGTGTGGCAGTTCAATAAAAAAGCTGCAAAATGATATAAATAATTGTATTTCGTCCCTCAAATGCCACAAAATTGACACTTCCAATTGGGATGCAATCCTGACCTATCTATGCTCAACCAAGTTACCAGAGAGCACGCTGGCTCTTTGGGAGCAAAGTATAGACCATAAAATGGACATATCCAAGTGGGAAGATATGGATAAATTCCTGTCTAATCGGTTTCAGACACTTGAAATAGTGTCTGGTTTTACAGGGCATGCCACTTCGAAAGTGCAAAAACCAAACGCGTCGCGACAATCGTCAGAAACCCCTACGAAAAGACTTGGTGCTTTTCAAACGAAAGTATCCAAGCAATAAAACCAATTTATAAATGTGTAAATCCCTTGAACACAGATTACGCAACTGTTCACGCTTTTGCGAGTTAACCCCTCCAGAAAGGATTAAATTCATAAAATCTACAAGTGGTTGTCTGAATTGTCTATCCCCAGGACACACAGTGACCAGATGCACCAGTTCATACAACTGCAATACGTGCCACTCTCGTCACCATACGCTCCTGCATGCGGATACCCTACAGAAAAACACCACCTACAACCCGCCCCAACACTCCTACGATAATAGGCCCTCTACTTCTAGACAGGCATTAGCGAGACGGGAATCAGAAAAACCAGGTTCAAACGGGAACAAAAATGTGACATCCTGTCATACGAATTCCAGCACAGGTGTGCTATTAGGAACTGCTCGCGTACACATTCGCCATAATGGTACCGACTTCTCCGCACGGGCATTAATTGATTCAGGGTCTGAATGTTCCTTTATAACTGAAAGACTGAAACGCACAATCAATTTGCCAGCGAGAAAAATGCATGCCCAAGTTTCAGGCATCACAAATGCGGTGTCAGCTCAGGTGAAGGAGGCATCCAAAATTGAATTACGTTCACCAGTGGATGCCTGCTTCAGCCTGACTACACCCGTTCTAGTCCTAGCCAAACTCACTGGGAATCGTCCATCCTGCCATATCAACGCCATGACTATGCAGGCATTCCCAGACTTGGTTTTGGCAGACAAAAGGTTCTACATCAACGAAGACGTAGACCTCATACTTGGAGGAGACATATATCCCCAAATTATACTGAGCGGTCTGAAAAAGAATGTACTAAATACACTTTTGGCCCAAGAGACAGTGTTCGGTTGGATACTAACCGGTCGCATCGAAGCACCGAGTCCAACGAAGAGCATCATGTCATTCTACAACGAGGTTACGTTGGACAACCAATTAAAAGCTTTCTGGGAGGTAGAAAATGTTCCCAAAAACAAAATGCTGAATGAAGAAGAAAGGTATTGTGAACAATTATTTAAGGACACAACAAAACGTGATGAAAGTGGAAGATATACAGTTTCGCTACCATTCAGGCAGGATTACCCTGAGAATATTAAATTAGGACCGTCCCTAAAGCGTGCATGTTCACAATTCTTCAGAAATGAGGGGCGATTACTGAAAAACCAAGATTTAGGGAAAGAGTGTGTTCGGGTGTTGTCAGAATACGAAACACTTGGACATATGAGAAAAATCAAAAATAATGTACCATCCGACGATTCGGATAATTATTTCCTGCCCCACCACGCCGTTGTAAAGGCAGAAAGTACCACTACCAAGGTGCGCGTCGTCTTCAACGCATCAAGTCCGACAGCAAATGGCATTAGTCTAAACGACATACTCCACCCAGGTCCAGTACTCCAAGCAGACTTGCCTATTTTAATTTTACGTTGGCGACTGTATCGCTTCGTCTTTAATAGCGACATCGAAAAGATGTATAGGCAAATTTGGGTGAACGAAAATCACACAAAATTTCAACGGATTGTCCATCGAACATCCCCCAACGAACCCATCAGTCTTTAAGAACTAAAGACTGTCACCTTTGGTGTAAACTGCGCCCCCTACCTCGCGATACGGTCACTTCTACAATTGGCTGATGATGTAGAAAATACCCACCCAATAGCATCGGGTATACAACGCGAAAGTATGTACATATGTCGACGACGTTTTAGCTGGAGGGCATACAATAGCGTCAACTATCAAAGCAAGAAACGAGATTCGCGATGCATTACACTCAGCTGGCTTTCCATTGCGCAAAAGGACATCAAATTGTGAGGAAATCCTTCAGGACATCCCCAAAACGGATCTACTCAGCGAGGACTTCCTAGCGTTCGAAGAGGCTAGCTCGTTGAAGGCACTCGGAATACGATGGAACGCGCATTCAGACATGTTTTACTTCACCGCAGGAGTTTTAGAGAATGGCGAGATCATCACCAAACGCGCAATCCTATCCGCTATAGCCAAACTTTTCGACCCTTTAGGCTGGCTTGCACCAATGGTCATAGTAGCAAACATACTAATGCAGAACATCTGGTTAGAGGGCACCGGGTGGGATGAACCTGTCTCCCCAACTACCTTAGAACGGTGGGAAAATTTCACCCAACACTATAGCGAAATAGATAACATTAGGATACCGCGGTGGGTAAATTTTTCACCGGAAGACGACATAGAAATCCACGGCTTCTGTGACGCTTCCGAGAAAGCATATGCGGCAGCGGTATACATGCGCGTGAAAAGTGACGATCAGGTTTTCATACACTTACTTTTAGCAAAAACCAGAGTAGCTCCAGTGAAAACCATCTCGCTACCACGTTTAGAACTCTGCGGCGCCGTGCTGCTTGCAGAAATCATGGAATCAATATTCCGAAACATTCATTTGGGATCAGCAAAAGTTCACCTCTGGACGGATTCAACCATCGTACTAGCATGGATAAGAAAGCCGCCCTGTTCCTGGTCAACCTTCGTCGCACACCTAATCACCAAGATCATCGATATGGTCGGTAGCAAGGACTGGCTTCACGTGGACTCGGAATCTAATCCAGCAGATCTAGGAAGCAGAGGCCTACTTGCATCAGAGTTGGTCAACAATTCGTTGTGGTGGCAGGGACCTTCTTGGCTGCAAGAAAACAATTCCCACTGGCCAGCACAAGAGACCGAATACAAAACGTCAATTGAGGAGAAGAGGGCACAAACATATGCCACGACAAGGGTAAATCAGGTAGATATTCTCGACCGTTTTTCAAATTTACCCAGGGCTTTGAAGGTTCTATCCTATGTTAGGAGGTTTTATAAAAGAACTTACCCAAAAACTAAAGCAATGTTCCACGAAAGGTCGTGTATAATCTCAGCCGATGAGATTAAGGCAACGACTCAAGCATTAATACGAGTCTGCCAGAAACAATTTTACGGGACAGAATGTTTAAAATTAAAAAATAGGGAACCTATCGATCGCAAGAGTGAAATACTGTCCCTAAACCCATATATCGGCAAAGATGATATTATTAGAACAGGGGGGCGTCTACGGGCGTCAAAAGACATGTCATACAACGAGCGTCATCCGATCATCTTGCCTTACAATTGCAGGCTGTCTCGCCTTACAGTTATGATGGCTCATCATGACTCCCTTCATGGCGAGAACCAGCTCATGCTCCGTCTCATCCGAACCCAATACTGGATACCGAATGTCAAGACCATTATCAGAGCCATCATCCACAATTGCAAAACCTGCATTATTCACCGAAAGCAGGCACAGTCCCAACTTATGGGGACCCTTCCCTGCGAGCGGACTACTTTTACCCGCGCGTTCACCAATACCGGGGTAGACTTTGCAGGGCCTTTCGACATCAAAAGCTACCGCGGTAGGGGATGTCGACTCTCAAAAGGCTACGTATGCCTTTTCGTCTGTTTTTCCACTAAGGCCATCCACTTAGAAGCCACTAGTGACCTTAGTACCCCAGGCTTCCTCGCGGCCTTTTCGCGTTTTATCGCGAGAAGAGGATGTCCGAAGAACATCTACTCCGAAAATGGTACGAACTTTGTCGGAGCTTCCAGATCTCTACGATCGGAATTCAAAGCCTTCCTGGCAGAAAGCCGAGACAAAACAGTCTCCAAGTATAGCCATCAAGCATTAACTTGGCATTTTATTCCCGCTGGCGCTCCACATATGGGCGGCTTGTGGGAGGCGGGAGTGAAGAGCTTCAAAAGCCACTTCAAAAGGATCGCGTCTCCCCATAAGTACACCATAGAGGAGTTCCAAACCCTTTTGTGCAGGATTGAGGCGTGCCTCAACTCGCGCCCTCTCAGTCCAGGGTCGAATGACCCAACGGACCTGGAACCACTAACCGCAGGACATTTCCTAACGGGCAGCCATCTTCTGGCGCCGCCAGAACCGGATGTGAACGAAAGCCCGGCCTCCATAATAAACAGATGGCAGAAGCTCAAGGCCCTCCATCAAACCTTCTGCCGTCGTTGGAAAACCGAATACCTTTCCGAACTTCAAAAACGAGTGAAGTGGAAACAGTCAAAGCAAAATCTTAAAATTGATGATCTAGTTGTCATCAAAGAGGACAACCTATCTCCCAACGAATGGAGGTTAGGTAGAGTCATCAACGTACACCCCGGCGAAGATAACCGAGTACGTGTAGTCGACCTCATAACCGAGAAGGGTCAAGTCAGACAACCTTTGGTCAAACTGATCCTTCTTCCCACGGAGATCGATTGTGCGAGGACCAAAAGCTTCGCTTAACAATCCCCCCGTTCCTCCACATCCCTCCGTTCAAAAAAAAATATCCCACAAATTCACTCGCTCACCCCGAGCGAGGACACCAGAAATCTTCCCACTCACTCGTTCTCCCATAACGAGGATACCAGGAAAGCCCTCACGCAGATCCCCCATCTGCCACAAAATTCTATTTTTCATTTTCAAAAAAAACCATCCCAAAATTCACTCGCTCACCCCGAGCGAGGGCACCAACAATTAGAAAAGAAGTTAAGTAACGAAAATATTTATGGAAAAAATGGAATGAGTTGTAGGTCCGCTTTTCCTATTTTATCACGTTTAAATCTTATTCAGATGTATTGACTTAAGATTCTTGCTAAATCTTTAAAATAGAGTTTAGGCAGAATCTTAGCTGTTTAAACGAAAACCACCAATATTTTATTAATGAGAAAAAAAATATTCAATCAATAACCTTTTTGCTCTAGGAGTCTTTCTAATGAAACCTATAATGGCCTCTTATCTCGTCAATTTAACATGTGATAAAATACGAAACTTTCGCATTAGCTGTCTACATTTTTAAGAATATGTGATGAACTTTGCATAATCTATTGATTCCTTAAAAGATTATTAAGGTAATAAACTGTTTAAATTATATCCATACCATGATCCATACGTAACAACAGGTTCATTGTTTTGCTGGAATTTTTTGACTAATGTAGACAGGTATGCGTTTATCGTTGCTAATATGATTTATATGTATATTGACAGCATTTTAAAAAGGAAATAAAGCAAAAATAGGGTTTTTATGATACTTACTCCTGAGATGATTGGCTAGACTGGGGCTTGGATTCACGAATAGGACGTTTTCGGGAACGCTTTGGAGACTTTTCGCAATCCATTTCATTATAAGTTTGTTGAGTAGCACGCCATACCATTTCTTGGCGTTGCACAAGTTCTGGATATCGTTGTTCAAATTCTTTGTTAGGAGCTAGTAATAGCTCCCATTTTTTTTATTTTTTTCTGAATTTAAACGTGCAACAGAGTGAAGAACCTCAGCAGCCTCGTCAGGCGGTAGCCGCGTGGCAGAGATAACTTGACGCCGGTATACGTACTTAACACGAGAAAATCTGTAAAGCACATAATTCCGGGGACGTATCATAAGATCGGATGATACACCATTTGAATTTGATATTGTATCTGCAGGATAAACTATATCGGATTGCGGTACCCAATTGCCATGAATCAATACCCCCACTTGGGGCAAAACACGTAAAACTTTCTCGCTTGGAATTTTACCATCACTGCATTCCTGTAGTATGGAATTTATATCTTCAAAACCTATCATTCGTACGTCTTTTAAAATGACTTTCAGTTGTTCTGCAAGGGGCAGTGACTTCAAACTTGATTTGCTGATAACCTTAGGAGGAAGTACCGCGTCTATTCCTAAATCTTTTCCGTCGTCCGGTAAAAGTTTTCTTACATATTTATGTGAGTCTAGACCCAACGCTAAGTTTATTTATTAGTTTGTTGCAAATAACCTTTGCCTTTCAAGTTCTGCGGTAAGAGATATTAGTGGATGCCAACACGTTTCGCACCACGATTCTTCATTGCTTCTTTTAACATAATTTGAGATATTCGTGGATGCCAACACGTTTCGCACCACGATTCTTCATTGCTTCTTTTAACATAATTTGCATAGCCTAGCTTTTCTTTAGTTTTTGTCTTTTTATTTCCAACGCCGGATTTTGCGAACTTCACTGTTACCTGCAGCAATTCTTCCTCATCATCTTCATCATTTAATGCTTTTGTGCGCGTTTATACGCTTATCTTCTTTATCGAAGTGTAAGAACGATGGCCGTAACTGCAATATGTTTGCCAAAGGCGTGAGGTGCAACCCTTTTCAGAAAGAATTCCAACAACCTATTTGTCAACATTGTCCAGGGAAAGGCTGCTACTAAACGCTTTATATAAAACGCAGTTATATAAAACCAAAGAAGAACTAAAAAATTTTTACACTGAGCGTGATTGTTTAAATCAGCAACTCAAATCCTTAAATTTGAAATTTGATTCCGTTACGGGCTCACTTGTAAAGACTAAGGAGGAATTGGAGTTTATAATGCATGAACATAAGATTCTAAAAGAAGCCCACGATACACTTACCCATGAAGTACTACAGCTACGCGAACGATCCTCACGTTTAACCACCGAAAATAAATTGTTACATGAAGATTTGACTGCCTGCAAGGAGCAACTGTTTCACGCAAACTTGGAACGCAAAGAATTGCATAACACTATAATGGATTTGCGTGGCAACATACGCGTATTCTGTCATGTAAGGCCATAGTGTACCTATACAAGTGTGTTCACTAAGCGATAAACGTCAAAACTACAAACAGCCTCGCTCACCTGATGGAAATCTCAGGTCTAGAGTCGCATTTTTGGTCTCAACGACAACATTTTTGACTACCAATCGTATCGACTTTTTCAATTTTTCAATCATTCGGCGCACTCGGTAGTGGTATCCATTTTGAATTCGCTGTCATTCCGAATCCAGCGAGTGCCTGTCAGAATGCTTGACAGATAAGTCAACACACTTGTACTTGTACACTATGTAAGGCAGCCATTAGATTTTGAAGAAGATAAAGTACTCTGTGGCTGGAATTATATTGATGAATCCACAGTTGAAATACAAAACTACGACAAGAATAAAGGTGGAGCGCACACTTTCTCCTTTGATCAAGTCTTCCATCCTAATTCAAAACAGGAGGATATTTTCGAGATGGTATCACCTTTAATACAATCTGCCTTGGATGGTTAAAATATTTGTATATTTGCTTATGGACAAACCGGCAGCAGAAAAACATATACAATGGACGGTGTGCAGACAAATGCTGGCGCTATCCCACGCACAGTCGATTTACTTTTCGATTCCATTAAAAATTATAAACGTATTGGTTGGGAATAAAATACGTGTAACATTTTTGGAAATCTATAACGAAGTCTTATATGATTTGCTGAGCAACGAACAGAAAGATATGGAAATACGCATGGCTAAACATAATAAGAACGATATATGTGTCAAATATAACTCAGGAGACTGTAACCTCTGCTTCACGTTTACGCGATTTGATGCATGTGGCAAAAATGAATCGTGCCACTGCTTCAACAGCAGGCAATGAACGTTCATCACGTTCTCATGCTGTTACAAAAATTGAACTTATTGGGTTTCATGCAGAGAAAAATGAGACGTCAGTCGGAACGATAAATCTTGTAGATTTAGCTGGCTCTGAGTCACCCGAAACTAGTACACGTATGAACGAAACTAAAAATATAAATCGTTCCCAATCCGAACTCACAAATGTTATATTAGCATTATTGCAAAAACAGGATCATATACCATATCGCAATTCCAAATTAACGCATTTGTTAATGCCTTCATTGGGAGGCAATTCAAAAACATTGATGTTTATAAATGTAGCTCCATTTTTGGATTGCTTCGTAGAGTCTGTGATATCATTACGTTTTGCGGCATTGGTTAATTCATGTAAAATGGCTAAGGCGAAACGCAATCGCTACTTCAATACATCTAGTAATAACGCACTCTAGATATTAATATATTTATTAAATTGCATTTATTTTTTTAAATTTTTATGTTGTTTCGTTCGTTGTTTATCCCTTATGCCACGTTTATACGTTGGACGCCCACCTTTCAGTTGACCTTTACCATCGGAAGCCAACGCGAATGCTTCACCTTTGAAGCGATCATAGAATGGTGACTCGGTATTTAATGCAAAATCAACTTTACCTCCTGATTTACAGGTTTCACACAGCAATTTACCACCGCCGCATTATCAAAGTTGCTTATCTGAGTTTTGGTTGGGTATTGAAAGAAATTCAGGTTTTCCTGTAGATTTTTTGGATAAGTAAACGGGAATCTCTTCCACTATCACATCATCGTCGCACCCGATCCAACAATACCAACAGCAATGCCACAAAACAGATTCACCAATCCGACAGATAATCCAGCGCCAAACATAACCTATCCACCAAACAAATTATTGTTCATCACAGTTTCGCTATTTAATACTTGTAGTTCCTTATTAATTCCCTTTAACGCTATTTTGTTGACCGATTCAAATTGTGTATAGCGTAGCGCACAAAAATTTTATTGTGTTAAAAAAAAAAAAGGAATTGTTTCCTTCTTGCCGTTTATAAAGCCCACGAGTACGACGAATTCAATTTTCGGAGCAAGCGTACTCCACCACGCGTAAAACGAAAAGAATGAAACAAACGGCGCCATGAATAGAACGATCCGTTTACCGTTTGCTTCAATTCAGAGAAATGTACATTTGTACGCAGGAATGTTCATATTTTCTTGTCTGGTATACATATACCAGGGCGCGGACTTTTTATAAAAGGAATGTTGGTAAACGAGAAATGAAAATAGCAGTAGGAATTGGTAGTTTATTTGCGTGAAAAACAATACTTGTTATTGAATCATCTTGAATTATTCATCATTTATTGTAAAACAAATAAAGCAAATGTCAGGGAAATAACACTTGTCAAAACATGTACACAAGACAAAATCAATGTAAATTTGTACACACACAGCTTAGGTCTTAGGATACTCATTATTTCCTGAAATACACAAACAAAACATACCAAAACGTCTGACAACCACAACAATTTTCCAATGTACCAAAAATACTGCCGCAAAATAACCGATTCGGCAGTTTTCGTTTACGTAAAACTTTTTATTGTAGTTCAAACTCTTCACAAAAAAAAAGAAAAAATTAAAAAAATAGGGCAGTAAATACTCACGTGCTCAGTTACTATATTTCTCTAATCAAAAAAAAATTCATTTCCTGTTTAAGTTATTCACAAATTTGTCAAAATTGACTGATTTGGTCATTATCGCCTCCTAATATTAGTTGGGTGGGCTCGGCAATTCAATACTGCAATGCAGTATACGTTTTCAGTGCGAAAATACTGAAATATTGGTAGAATCTAAGTTTTGGTAGCAGAAGTCGTAAAAGTAGTAGAAAATGAAAATGGGTCAAAAAGGTAGGTCAATCTACCAATGCGGTAAAGTCCGTGCACTGACTGCCCATATACTTGTACCAACGTATTTACATATGTATGCCGAGTTTTAAATGTACATTGTGTTAGGGATGCATAAAAAAAATGCAAACGGGTACCCAAAAACCCGTTTCTGGAAAATCGGTATCGGAGTCAACTACCCTTCTGGAACCGTACCTTTTGCTAAAGGCCATCAATAAAACAGGACTACAAGCGTACTTGGGGAAAAGTTGAAGAAATAAGTGAAGGGCAATACAAAAAAAAAAAAAAATGATTCATTCTACAAATTCTTCTCTTCGAACAAAACGAAGATTTTTTTTATTTTTTCTTTACATAGCATACAATTTGCTGTCCAAATGTTTTTTTTTGTGGCGGGCAGGGAAGTTGTTGGTTTTTAGCACCAACAACACAAATAACAGCGAATCAAAAGAACCCACGCTATACACTTTCTACCCGGTTCGGTACCAGAATGTGCGAACCGAAAATCGTAAATGCTCATTTTCTGCAGCACTAGTGTGCTCGTCGCCAACTAAAACGCTACCGGGTGACACAAAATAAACAAAATAAGGCACTAAAGACCCAGGCACATAACGTGCGGGGAAAGAGGCCATGCATATAATGCACGCCACATATGAATATTTTTTTATGCAGCGACAGATGTTTCCCCTTATGCGCGCGCTAATAAAATTTCCCAAATCCCCAATAATACAACTAGGGACCACTCGCCCCTGCATCTCGAGAATGACTCGACCCAGTCAAACATATTGCACTTCTTTCAGGAAAATGGGTTGTTTTGCCGCTTTGAAACGTAATGCTTCCACGAACGCAGCGCGTTATTCGTCGGAATGCCGAGTGTGTCTTGAGCGACACCCTATCCGCTTGTGCCCAACCTTTCGGGCGAAAAGGCCAGAAGAGCGCCTCTACGTAACCATCCGCGAAAGCTACTGCGGAAATTGTCTGGCGCCTGATCACCGCTCGAACGCGTGCCCAAGCCAAGGGCGATGCAAACGGTGCGGCGAGAAGCACCACACGATGCTGCACATCGCCTCAATCGACGAAGAGGAGCAGCTATTACGAGAAGCCCGCTCCAAGCCATGGAGCGCCCAAGTGGAAGAGGAGCTAGATTCACCCCGAGAGCGGATAGACGACTCAATCTCGTTATATGCGTCGGACGCTGGAACGGAGACTGGACCTCTTCGTCCACCCCGAAACCGAGATGCCAGCCGAATCGGAGCGGAGACGCGGTCTCTTCGCCCGACCATAACGCCTACAGCCAAATCATTTCGACCACTTCTGCAGCACGAGAGGAAGCGGCTCCAACAAGGGACAGCGACAGCCCAGCGCCATACATATAACGGCCGAGCGGAGACCCGGTCTCTTCGCCGGCAACCCAGGAACCCCCAACGGAGACGACATTCGCGCGACCGCAGAGCGGAGACACGGCCTCTTCGCCTGCACCAACGACATCAGCCACAAGATCGCAGCCACGGAGGCAAGACGCTGCAGCTCACCACCGTGTCCACCTTCCGGTCAGGGCTCGTAGCCCAGCATCCAGCGGCCACCGCCACCATGATACCAATGGTAGCGATCACACCCACCGCGGTCGTGAAGATAGAAGCTGGGGGGCGGCTACACCTCGTCCGGGCCTTAATTGACGGATGCTCCCCCACCACCGTGATAGCATATGATCTCGCCCAGGAGCTCCAACTCCCTGCCAGCAACATTGGCGGGCAAGCAGGATGCCTACTACGCATACGAGGAAGACACGGCCAAAATAAACGAATTGCAACCCATGCGGCGGTCGTGTCCAATATTCGGCGAATGGCCCCCACGACCAGCGTAGACAGCGCCACCGCATCCCCGTACGCACATCTCCGTCTGGCGGATCCACAGTTTTATTCATCCGCCCCGATCCGCCTCGTACTAGGGACAGACGTATATGCCGAAATAATGCTACCAGGGATTCTGCCCACCACGTTTGGCCCTTTGCTGGCTCAGAGTACCATCTTCGGTTGGGTACTCTCGGGCACAACCAAGGCCTAACATGAAAATGTTCGGTAACGACCGAAATCCATGAATTTCTACACTTTTTTATTTTTATTGAATTTCTGCTGTACACCGTCGCAAGAGGTGTGTATTGTGATTTCGTACAAGTGAAAAATCTTTCTATCCCTCCATTGCCATACCTACGTGTCAAATCATAGCTGACAGGGAGAACGGCTGTCGCGAAGGGTCAGAGAATGGAAGAAAGGTTTCTTTTTCTTGTGTTCGCAGTTATTAAATTGAAGTGCCATGAATTGCACATTTGTTTCAAATCAGCTTTTCCTTTAAATGTGTATACATAAAATCAGACTACATATTAATACTCACTCGCTGTTCACTATTGTGAACGTTTTATCGAAAATTCGCCACTTGTATGAATTCACAATGGAGATGTGCGTTTTAAAAGCTTGTATCATTACAATAAGTTATTTTTTATTGAATTTTCTTCATACAAAATTCACAAGCATAGAATTTCCAATGAATTTGTAATAAACGGCAAAAAATATGAACACGTATATCTTCTTACTTCTTTTCGCAATCCCTAGCTCTAGGCAAACCTGGCTCACGCCTTACACCATAACGGGAAAATTGGTGAATGATCGAGGCAGCAGCAACCAAGCTCCCACACTGCGCAAACCATTTTGCGTGCCGCCAAGCCGGCGGACTGGCCGGCATTATGTTAAGTTAGATATAATTAATTATAAGTTTTTTATTTTTTTTCTCTTCTTCACGGTCGGTGATCCTTGGCGGACTGTGATGTTGCGTACCGCAAGGGGGCGGCATGTTTAGGCCCAATGCCTAACTTTTATCTGATTGACGGCGCCCCTCCCTAACGTTTTAATAATATTTCCAGCCACCCACACTCACGCCGCATTTGTGTGCATGCATGCACATGCATGCGTTTCATACGCATGCACGTGTGTGTGCGGGTTGTCAGCACCCATGCACGTATATGTGGGGGCTGTTGTGTGTGTGGCTTTTTTCCCCTCCTTAATACCAGAGGACTTTTTCGCGGCTTAGCGATTGTCCTCAACGGGATAACCGGGCTCTTTTTTCGATTAACCGCCGAGCAGTTCACATCGCCCAGGATCACCATCGTCAAGTTATACGCAAAGGTAATATTGTATCCTCTTTATGTTTCCTTACACTCTAATTAAATATTATTTTATAACGAGGGAATCCTCTTTGTGTTCTTATTTATTTCTTTGAGTGACCCATCCATTCCCAGATCGACCCGTGTGCGCCTACCCACTGCCGGTTTCAGACGCACCCAGGCCGAACATCCATACTTCGAGCATCACCAAATTTTGGCTCTAGGTTTCTTCGATCAAGACGAAAGTCTTCATATTTCAGAATTAAGAATTTTAAATTTAAATCTTTTTGTTTTTTGGCTATGCGAACGAACTATCTTAGCTCCTAAAAATGATCATGTTAACAAAATCAATGATCACATTCAAAACGAATTTCCTGGTGAAGTGACAAAATATAAATCCATTGACAGAGTTACAGATGAAGATAAAATTGGGAATTATCCAAATGAATTTCTATATTCCTTAGAACCAAAAGGAATGCCTGCGCATATATCAACTGGCTCACCAATCATGCTTCTTCGGAATTTAAACACACCAAAATTGTGCAATGGAAGCGGACTTTGCGTTTAGAAATTAATTCCGAATGTAATTAAATCAACAATCATCAGCGGTAAAAGCAAATGTGAAGATGTGCTCATACCACGAATCCCAATGATTCCTACAGATTTGCCATAAACTTTTAAGCGCTTACAGTTTCCTGTACGCCTTGGTTTTGCAATTACAATCAACAAAGCACTAGGACAATCGCTTATTGTTGCAGGCTTAAATTTTGAGAGTCCGTGCTTTTCCCATTGCCAGCTATATGTCGCTTGCTCTAGAGTTGGAACACCAAAAAATTTGTTTATCTTTGCACCGAACGAATAAACCAAAACTATTCTGTACCCATATGCATTACAATAAGATACAAGAATAAACAGACCAATTCTAAATATTCTCGCGGAATTTTGTTCTCGCGGATTTTTTTATTCCCGCGGAAAAATTCCTCCAATTCTGTTCTCCTAGGGAGAACAATAATTGGGGAATAGGAATTTCGAATTTTCGAAGTCAGCTGTTTTGTCAATTGAAATGTCGTTGCACATTTCTTATTTTGTTTAAAAAATTGAAAAGTTTAATTATTGTTGCAAATTTGTTGGAAATTAAGAAATAAAATATAAACATTGCACAGTATTTATTGCATTTCATGTGGTATTCACTGAAATGAGTAATGAATTGGTGCCACAGCAACATCAACAGCGGAACATAAGAAAAAGACGGCCGCATAACACAAATCTGCCGGAGTTGCCTGCTTTCATTCAGCAAAGCAATTTTCTGGCGGCCAAGTTGAGTTGAATTCGTCCTTCATCATATGCCAAAATCTATTTAAGCCTTATTAAAAAATCCTTGCGCAATTTCTGGATGGCTGCATCAAATTTGTATACCAAGAGCTCTACCGTTGCTTACGATATACTTTTCAACTTAAAATAAAGAATATTGTGGTTGTAGTTGTTGTTATATTAGAAGTGAGAATATTGTGGTAGAATATAAATACATCTTTTAGCACAAATTTGTACAAATAAGTGTTCTTTCTTAAAATAACAAATTTCCTTTAACTATTTTGATGCATTCCCTTTAATTTAACAAGTGAAAAAACTCCTATGAAATGGCAGAGGAATCCCCCTCTCCCTCACATTCATAATACCTACTTTTCTCCCATAACCGGTTTCCGCTTTTTCGAACATTGTTCAGAATAGGAGGAAAGGGAGAAGTGAAAAACTCACAAGGAATTTTTATTTAGAATACGAGGAATGGGAGAAGGGAGAAAACTCGCACGGAATTTTCGTTTAGAATTGGGCTGAAAATGTTTTAACAGAAAATTTCACCAAATAAGCGTACAAAATTCAATTCAATTTACAGAACAATAAGTTAAATTATCAACAAAAAAAAAAACAGAAAAAATAACGCAACACCCATTCAATCTCGGGCGTTACAACGTACGCCGGGTAAAACTAGTCTTCTATAAAAATCAAATTCTGTGTGTTTGTTCCCTATGAAAACGTGTTTCCCATACTCCAATCATCACCAAATTTTGGCTGTAGGTACCTTCGATCAACACGAAAGTTTTTCATATTTCATATTTCACAATTAAAAATTTTAAATTTAAATGTTTTGGTTTTTTGGCTATGCGAACGAACTATCTTAGCTCCTAAAAATGATCATGTTAACAAAATCAATCATCGCATTCAAAGCCAATTTCTTGGTGAAGTGACGAAATATAAATCGATCGACACAGTTACAGATGAAGATAAGATTGTGTATCTAAACTCCTTAGAACCAAAAGGAATGCCTGCGCATATATCAACTTTGAAAATTGGCTCACCAGTCATGCTTCTTCGGAATGTAATCAAAGCAACAATCATCAGCGGTAAAAGCAATACAGTAATATAATATAAGATACAAGAATAAAATGCTTTAACAGAAAATTTCACCAGATATGCGTACAAAATTTAATTCAATTTACAGAACAATAAATTAAATTATCAACAAACAAAACAGAAAAAATAACGCAACATCCATTCGATCTCGGGCGTTACAACGTGCGCCTGGTAAAGCTATTCTTCTATAAAAATCAAATTCTGTGTGTGTGTTCCCTATGAAAACGTGTTTCCCATACTTAAATCATCACCAAATTTTGGCTGTAGGTTCCTTCGATCAAGACGAAAGTTTTTCATATTTCAGATTTATTTTATTTAAATGTTATTGTTTCTTGCCTATGCAGACGAACTATCGTCGTGGCACCTTCCCAACAAATGGGATTTTTCAGAACAACCTGGCAAAACTGATAAATATGCATGCGAAGCCGAAAAAAGACATGAATTGATAATACCCACATAACCACATGCCTATTTACATACGTCCTATTCGATTTGCCTGAAATTTGGTATATAAATTATATTACGATGCTTTTATCCGGGAAGTAGACCAGAGACGGACTGGGACTTGGATTAGGACTAGGAATGGGACTGAGACTGAGATTCGGAGTGGGGCTGGGACTGAGACTCGGAATGGGACTGTAACAAACTACATACCGCCCTCTGGGACTGGCAATAATAAATGAAGAAGAAGGAGAAAAACTTAAGAGAAGAGAAAAGAGAGAAGGAGACTGAGAAAGAGATAGAATGAGACGAAGATGGAGATGAAGCGAAAAATACGGAGGGAGGAGTGAATAAAAGGATTAAGAAAAAGTGAAGTGGGGGGAGGGCAGATTTAGACGGAAAAAGCTTATTAAAATGTATGCAGATAGACCAAATTTAGGGCAGAAAAACTTCTGCCGGGTCTGCTAGTCTTCTATAAAAATCAAATTCTGTGTGTGTGTTCCATATGAAAACCTGTTTCCCATACACCAAATCATCACCAAATTTTGGCTGTAGGTTCCTTCGATCAAGACGAAAGTTTTTCGTATTTCAGAATTAAGAATTTTAAATTTAAATGTTTTTTTTTTTTTGGCTATGCAAACGAACTATCAAAAGGAGCGTGTGAAAAGTTTGGAAATTAAAAGAAGTTGCGACTTCGATGTGCAAACATTAAATCTCTATTTATTCAATAAATTCTTTGTCTTATATAGTAATTTACTTAACCTATATATTCATAAATATCTTAATACTAATAACTAACAAGTAAGGAAGGCTAAGTTCGGGTGTAACCGAACATTACATACTCAGTTGAGAGCTATGGAGACAAAATAAGGAAAATGAACCTAGGGTAACCCTGGAATGTGATTGTATGACATGTGTATCAAATGGAAGGTATAAAGAGTATTTTAAGAAAGAGTAGGCCATAGTTCTATGGATGGACGCCATTTAGGGATATCGCCATAAAGGTGGACCAGGGCTGACTCTAGAATTTGTTTGTACGATATGGGTATCAAATGAAAGGTGTTACTGAGCATTTTAAGAGGGAGTGGGCCTTAGGTCTATCGGTGGACGCCTTTTCGAGATATCGCCATTAAGGCGGACCAGGGGTGACTCTAGAATGTGTTTGTACGATATGGGTATCAAATGAAAGGTGGTAATGAGTATTTTAAAAGGGAATGGGCTTTAGTTCTATAGGTAAACGCCTTTTCGAGAAATCGCCATAAAGGTGGAACAGAGGTGACTCTAGAATATGTTTGTACGATACTCAGTTGAGAGCTATGGAGACAAAATAAGGAAAATGAACCTAGGGTAACCCTGGAATGTGATTGTATGACATGTGTATCAAATGGAAGGTATATAGAGTATTTTAAGAAAGAGTAGGCCATAGTTCTATGGATGGACGCCATTTAGGGATATCGCCATAAAGGTGGACCAGGGGTGACTCTAGAATGTGTTTGTATGATATGGGTATCAAATGAAAGATGGTAATGAGTATTTTAAAAGGGAGTAATCCTTAGTTCTATAGGTGGATGCCTTTTCGAGATATCGCCATAAAGGTGGACCAAGGGTGACTCTAGAATGTTTGTACGATATGGGTATCAAACGAAAGGTGTTACTGAGCATTTTAAGAGGGAGTGGGCATGAGGTCTATAGGTGGACGCCTTTTCGAAATATCGTCATTAGGGTGGGCCAGGGGTGACTCTAGAATGTGTTTGTACGATATGGGTATCAAACGAAAGGTGTTACTGAGCATTTTAAGAGGGAGTGGGCATTAGGTCTATAGGTGGACGCCTTTTCGAGATATCGCCATTAGGGTGGGCCAGGGGTGACTCTAGAATGTGTTTGTACGATATGGGTATCAAATGAAAGGTGGTAATGAGTATTTTAAAAGGGAGTAATCCTTAGTTCTATAGGTGGCCGCCTTTTCGAGATATCGCCATAAAGGTGGGCCAAGGGTGACTCTAGAATGTTTGTACGATATGGGTACCAAACGAAAGGTGTTACTGAGCATTTTAAGAGGGAGTGGGCATTAGGTCTATAGGTGGACGCCTATTCGAGATATCGCCATTAGGGTGGGCCAGGGGTGACTCTAGAATGTTTGTACGATATGGGTATCAAACGAAAGGTGTTACTGAGCATTTTAAGAGGGAGTGGGCATTAGGTCTATAGGTGGACGCCTTTTCGAGATATCGCCATTAGGGTGGGCCAGGGATGACTCTAGAAAGTTTATACGATATGGGTATCAAACGAAAGGTGTTACTGAGCATTTTAAGAGGGAGTGGACATTAGGTCTATAGGTGGACGCCTTTTTGGGATATCGCCATTAGGGGGGCCAGGGGTGACTCTGGAATGTTTGTACGATATGGGTATCAAACGAAAGGTGTTACTGAGCATTTTAAGAGGAAGTGGGCATTAGGTCTATAGGTGGACGCCTTTTCGAGATATCGCCATAGGGTGGGCCAGGGGTGACTCTAGAATGTGTTTGTACGATATGGATATCAAATTAAAGGTATTAATGAGGGTTTTAAGAGCGAGTGGCCCTTAGATGTATATGTGAAGGCGTTCTCGCGATATCGACCAAAATGTGGACCAGGTGATCCAGAAAATCATCTGTCGGGTACTGCTAATTTATTTATATATACAATACCACTAACAGTATTCCTGCCAAGATTCCAAGGGCTGTTGATTTCGCCTTGTAGAACTTTTTCATTTTCTTCTACTTAATATGGTAGGTGTCACACCCATTTTACAAAGTTTTTTCCAAAGTTATATTTCGCGTCATTAAACCAATCCAGTTACCATGTTTCATCCCTTTTTTCGTATTTGGTATAGAATTATGGCATTTTTTTCATTTTTCGTAATTTTCGATATCGATAAATTGGGCGTGGTTATGGTCGGATTTCGGCCATTTTTTATACCAAGATAAAGTGAGTTCAGATAAGTACGTGGACTAAGTTTAGTAAAGATATATCGGTTTTTGCTCAAGTTATTGTGTTAACGGCCGAGCGGAAGGACAGACGGTGGACTGTGTTTAAAAACTGGGCGTGGCTTCCACCGATTTCGCCCATTTTCACAGAGAACAGTTACCGTCATAGAATCTATGCCCTTACCAAATTTGAGAAGGATTGGTAAATTTTTGTTCGACTTATGGCATTAAAAGTATTCTAGACAAACTAAATGAAAATGGGCGGAGCCACGCCCATTTTGAAATTTTCTTTTATTTTTGTATTTTGTTGCATCACATCATTACTGGAGTTGAATTTTGATTAATTTACTTATATACAGTAAAGATATTAAATTTTTTGTTAAAATTTGAATTAAAAAAAATTTTTTTTTAAAAAGTGGGCGTGTTCTTCATCCAATTTTGCTAATTTTTGTCTAGCACATATATAGTAATAGTAGTAACGTTCCTGCCAAATTTCATCATGATATCTTCAACGACTGCCAAATTACAGCTTGCAAAACTTTTAAATTACCTTCTTGTAAAGTGGGCAGTGCCACGCCCATTGTCCAAAATCTTACTAATTTTCTATTCTGCGTCATATCGTCAACCCATCTACCAAGTTTCATCACTTTAACCGCCTTTGGCAATGAATTATCGCATTTTTTCGGTTTTTCGAAATTTTCGATATCGAAAAAGTGGGCGTGGTTATAGTCCGATATCGTTCATTTTAAATAGCGATCTGAGATGAGTGCCCAGGGATCTACATACCAAATTTCATCAAGATACCTCAAAATTTACTCAAGTTATCGTGTTAACGGACAGACGGACGGACGGACGGACGGACGGACGGACATGTCTCAATCAAATTTTTTTTCGATACTGATGATTTTGATATATGGAAGTCTATATCTATCTCGATTCCTTTATACCTGTACAACCAACCGTTATCCAATCAAAGTTAATATACTCTGTGAGCTCTGCTCAACTGAGTATAAAAATATGTACATTGAAAATGGGGTATGAGTACATGTATGTTTGTATACAGTCTTTGTATACATGTAGTTTAGTATGCTTGACTCTATACATGTAGTTTTGTATATGTTATTTAGCAACGTCGGCAGATCAATGTGAGTACTTTGGTTAAGTCTATGCATACACGTAAGTATGTAAGTTTGTACGCCTGTTGGCATATCGATGCGAGTACTTTTTATTTGGTTCCCATAATGGTTTGTATGTACTAAGCAATTTATTGGCTGTGAACGGATAAGGGTTTCATATTCGGCATTCCATTGAAGTTAGTTAAACGTCTGGGTTAGTTCAATAATTTATGTAGGAAAATATTGTAATATGATTATTACTAAAATATATTTGGAGTTCATGATGCGTATTATTGCAAGTGTGTTACAGCGGGTATGAAGCATAATGCTACATTACAGTGGGTATGACGTATAATGCTACACGTGGTGGTACCTTCCCCTCAAATGGGATTTTTCAGAACAATGGCTGCCGTACAAATTTAAGTTATTTTAACACCTAAAGTTTGACTGCATTGTTGAGTTTGGCTGTTATGCTTTTTGGACGTTTAGTAATCTGCCGTAGTAAAAAAAAATTTTTAGTTTCAGTATATCTACATGTGCTATAAAAATCAAGTTCTGTGTGTGTGTTCCCTATGAAAACGTGTTTCCCATACTTCAATCATCACCAAATTTTGGCTGTAGGTTCCTTCGATCAAGACGAAAGTTTTTCATATTTCAGAATTAAGAATTTTAAATTTAAATGTTATTGTTTCTTGGCTATGCAAACGAACTATCAGAGGGGCGTGGCACCTTCCCAATAAATGGGATTTTTCAGAACTATGGCTGCCGTACAAACTTAAGTTATTTTAACACCTAAAGTTTGACTGCATTGTTGAGTTGGGCTGTTATGCTTTTTGGACGTTTGGTAATCTTCCGCAGTTAAAAATTTTTTAGTTTCAGTCTATCTACATCTAATATATAAAATTCTTCTGTCACGGTTTTAGAGGCTGAACTCCTCCGAAATGCCTGAACCGATTCTCATGAAATTTTGTGAGCATATTGGG